>NW_012142968.1:694981-695348 GCF_000956105.1 Propithecus coquereli | reverse complement strand
ATTGGTGAAATATTGACAGTTGTTAACTCTGAGGTATGGATGTATAGGGGTTTCATCATTCATTTTCTTTACTTTTGTGTATATTTAAAATTTACGTAATTATTATTTGTAAAGAAGTCATGAACATAAATACCCAGTAAACCCTCTGTGGCCCTATTATTTCTTAGCTCCACCTCAATGGCCCAGGGGGAGAAGTGCCCATATTCTTACCTACACTATGCCTTCTATCTAAAAGGTCATGCGCAGCACAATCAATTGGTTCATATTCTCTATTTCCTCCCTGGAATGAGCTACTTTAGGTCTTGGACACCAAAACTCCTTGAATGTAATAGAAACTCATGACTACAGGAAGTTATATTAATAGTAT
>NW_012142968.1:693742-694931 GCF_000956105.1 Propithecus coquereli | reverse complement strand
TTTCCTCCCTGGAATGAGCTACTTTAGGTCTTGGACACCAAAACTCCTTGAATGTAATAGAAACTCATGACTACAGGAAGTTATATTAATAGTATGCTCATTATGCCTTAACCATCCTATCATAAAAAAAGACACACTCTTTTCTGACACTATTATTCAGCCTTACTTTTGCTCACATAACTTATCACCTATATGACATTATTTATTGTTTACTTGTTAATCGACTTCTCCTTTCCCCACTAGATGGTAAGCTCCATGAGGCAAGAGTTCTTTTCTGTTTTGTTTAAAACTATATTCCAAGAAGTTGGAACAGTGTCTATCTCATAATAAACACTCAATAAGTCTTTGTTGAATAAATGAACAAATGAATAAAAGGGTAACCACAATCATTTGTGGATTTCTGGCAATAGGCAAGGGAAAAATTAATACATAAAATTCATTTTATATGCTCAAGTAGGAAAAGGTAAATTGAGAGCTTAGGAAGAGATAGCCTTCCTCTACTGCTCTGGTGATGGTGGTACAGATTTTTCCAAATGTCAGGGGCCAAAAATTGGCTTGAATAATACATTTCTCACCTCCATTCTGAGAAATGGTTGGAGCAATGAAGATCTCTAACCATCTTACATAGGGGACTGCATGGACCAGGGCAAGGGGCAATAAGTCAAACCATTATAGGTTTTCAAATATCAGAGTGTTTGAAGTCCCCAAAATCACTTGAAGTCATTGAAAGGTTGGTGAGAGGGTACCAGATTCCATGCTTTTCAGGAAAATGAAGATCCTTACTCAGTTTTCATTGCTGTACATTTCTTACCTGGGTCTGGAAGGCAGGATTGGCATCTTTCAGCTTTGTTCACCTTACCCTAGAGAAATGAGAAATAAAAAGAAACAATTTATTATATTGCTATTCATCTGGAAAATTTTAACACTAAAGTGTTATCAGTAGCAGATTGGCCTCTTTATCAGATTAAGCATAGAGGAAAAGACCAGGTAGTCACTGAGGTTATGAAAGGGATAGAAAATGAACAGAGGTGGATGTTACAGAGAATGGGTGGAAGCAAAGACAAATTTTGCCTGCTTCTCAATTTTGGGCGTGAGAATTTCAGATCCTAACTTACTGCACATTTTAAGTGCCTCTCTAAAATGGTACATTTTCAATCTCTATGACAAATGTTAACAGAAATAATTAATT
>NW_012142968.1:691374-692872 GCF_000956105.1 Propithecus coquereli | reverse complement strand
AGAAATAATAATAATGATTAAAACAAAATGGAGTCTTCAAAGTCATACAATTGGGCATACAAGTAGTTTCATGAGGTAGAACTTTTATCAAATTGGGTAAAGGGACTATAAATAGTATTAGACTGATACAATATCTCTCTTCCTATCCAAGTGGCTCATGTGGTAAGATAGGACTGGAAAACATTGGACCAGGGTAAAACCTAGTGAAAACCTAATGTGGGAAGCTTAAAAAAATTATGCTGCAGGAAGAGGATTCAGGTAAAGGGAGGCATAGACCAAGTACCTCAGGCTTCTCTTTAGGAATTGGGCTGAAGGAGCAAGAGTGGACTTGAAACTCATGCACAGTTTGGCCTAGCTCACTGAAGCATTCTTTTTGCATTTATGCCTTGGAGATTCATTAAATACAAACCTGGCATTATGGTCAGAAACATGAAAATTCTCTAATTACAGTACACGTAGAAATCCTGAAAAAAATAACACCTTCCTTTTAAATGTATAGCTGAGCTTGAAAAAAAGTATGGGAAAGATTTCTATTTCAGTAATAAGAGATCAGGCTATTCACATCAACCCTTCTTGAAAAAAAAAAACAAATTAAAATGCTGTATCAAATGTTTGCCTTAAAAAATCTCTTTAGAAGCAACAAATAAATGATAAGATAGCTAGAAATTACCAGGAAAAATTGAAGGGGGAATAAGAATCCACAGAAGTAAGAAGAATAAAGCTGCTTTGGTCCTGAGAGCATTTGGCAATCTAGAAAAATTTTAAAAGCAGGATACCCAAAGTATAGACCCTCAGAGTAAGAGTAAACCAGATGCTAACTATTTTTTATAACCCAAGTACACATCACCTGAGTAAACCATAATCCGTCAAGCTGTGAATGTAGTTTAACATGGCAATAGATTTACAGTGTCCCTCGGCAACCAAAAGCACATGCAAATTCTTTCTGGATGAAGGTAACTTTACATTTTAAATTGTTTTCACAGTTAATTTTTCAAGCACAATGAATAATACATAAAAATAATCAGGTATATGAGGAACCCAGGTACTAGAAGGAAAAAAGAGCAGATCCACAAACATCTCAGACAATAAAATGATCGGAATATATTTTAAAATAACTGTGGTTACTAGGTTTGGAGAATTAAAGGAAAGTATTAGCAATTTTAAAGTGAACAAGAACCTATAAAAGGTGTCCCAACAGATTTGATAGAACTTATAATAGTAAAAAACACAATAATAAAAATTAAAAAAATGAATAAGATATATGGCTTTTAATAGGAAAGTAGACATAACTGAAGAGGGAATTTGTGAACTGGAACATAAGTCAGAAGACATTAGCAATGATGGAAGCACGGAGAATGAAAAAAATTAAAAATATGCAAGAGAGGAAGTAGGCAAGGAAAATAGAATCAGAAGGTCTAACAAGTGGTTAATTATAGTTCCAGAAGGAGGGAAGAGACAGGATGAAGTACAGTCAATATTAAGGGAAATATTGATTATG
>NW_012142968.1:690483-691324 GCF_000956105.1 Propithecus coquereli | reverse complement strand
TAATAAAAAGTAGATAAAACCTTAAGAAAGGTTACCTGGCATTAGAAGAGCTGGAAGGGGAATAGACATATTACTTTACTTGTTTTATAAGGATGTAGTGAGCATATTATCACAATACTTGTGAAATTCCCTATAAGTGTGGAAAAACTATTAGAACATATGCAACTAGGAGTAAGTGTACTTATTTTTAAGTAACTAGATATACAAATATAGGGAGTGACTGAAGTGTTAAAGTATGAAATCAATCAATTTTAAAGCCCATGTTCTATAAATGAAGACATTTTTCATCTTAATTAAATCATATATTACACAGTGATACTATCTTACAAGCAAAACTTTGTAAAAAAGAGTAATAAAATACCTTGACAAAAGAAGAAAGGCAAGAATATTATTGGCACTTCAAACATGTGGTCAAGGAATTTCTGGAAATAAGCACAACTTATTTAAAGTAATGGCAGAAGGTAAACCCCAGGTGTAGGAAATTGTTACAAAGGGAAGAACTACTGGAGGGAAACTATAAACTCCTATCAGGCTTGCCATTGCTGAAAAACTTCAAATAACCCAAGGGCCATGAAATTGGCTACTATCTTAACAGTACTTAAGCTTAGTAATGTAAATTTTCCAAGCTATAAGGTAGGACTAATTTTTGTTACACACCATCCTTAGCAGAAATAAATGCTTAAACCTCTCCAGCACCAACACCACTCTACCACCCACTCACCCTCTGCATTATACTTCCCAAGAAGAGAAATAATAATAATGATTAAAACAAAATGGAGTCTTCAAAGTCATACAATTGGGCATACAAGTAGTTTCATGAGGTAGAACTTTTATCAAATTG
>NW_012142968.1:690183-690433 GCF_000956105.1 Propithecus coquereli | reverse complement strand
ATCCCATTTCTGAGTTTATATTCAAAGGAAAGGAAATAACTAACCCAAAGAGATACATGCTCTCCCAAGATATCTTGACTATTGTGCATTTATTCACAATAGCCAAGATACAGAATAATCAACTTAAGTGTCCATCAACAAATAAAGAAAATGTGGTGTATTTACACATTGGAATATATTCAGCCTTAAAAGAGAAGGAAATCCTGTCATTTACAACAACATGAATGAACCTAAAGGATATTATGTTAAG
>NW_012142968.1:687563-687885 GCF_000956105.1 Propithecus coquereli | reverse complement strand
AAAAGGCTATAATAATCAAAACAGCATGATACTGCCATAAAAACAGACACAAAGAGTAATGGAATAGAAGAGATAGCCCAGAAATAAATCCACGTATTTATAGTAAATTAATTTTTTAACAAAGGTGCCAAGAACACACAATGGGAAAAGGACAAACTCTTCAACAGATGCTGTTGGGAAAATGGAATAGTCAAAAGCAGAAGAATGAAATTAGACCCTTATTTAATGCCATATACAAAAATAAACTCAACATTGACTACAAACTTAAATGTAAGACCTGAAGCAGTAAAACTACCAGAAGAAAATATAGGGGAAAAGCTCC
>NW_012142968.1:683898-684558 GCF_000956105.1 Propithecus coquereli | reverse complement strand
ACTTAGTTTCCAAACAAAGACAATAACAAGGTAATATTTCCACCTAACATGTTGCAACTATTCTGGGATTGTGATTTTCAGGGTTTTAGATGTTAGAGATTTTTGACTTTATGGATTTAGTTAGGCTTAAGGGATTTTGATCTTCAGAAATTTTGATCTTTTGGGATTTCAGCATTTAGAATTATGGAATTCAGGATTGTGTCTTTTGGGATTGTGTTCCAAACCTGTCATTTTATGATGATAAACTTTCAATTCACCAGGATAATGTGAAAATAATTATGCATCTAATACAATAGCCTTAAGATGTATAAAGCAAATATTGATAGAAACACAAGAGGAAAGAGACAAAGCCATCTCATTAATTTATAAAACAAGTAGAAATAAATCATAACATATAGAAGATTTGAATAAGATGATCAGTAAACTCAATAAAATGTTTCCAACAAATAAAATATGAATGCAACAGCTACAGAATGTATGTTCTTATGGCCATTTATTTTAAAAAATACCGGAACTGTGCCATGAACCTTATTCTGGCTAATGTAGAAATCTGTGTCTTGGAATGATGTCATAATAAAAATATGAAATACGTGGCTTTGGCTAAGAGACTCGTGTTGGATGGTAAGGCAACTGATACTGGAGCTTGGGAAGATGGTGATT
>NW_012142968.1:682856-683291 GCF_000956105.1 Propithecus coquereli | reverse complement strand
TACCGCACCCATTAGGTGTGAATTTACCCATCCCCTCCTCCTTCTCCCTCCTACCCAACACGCAATGAATGCTACTTGCAAATGTGCCGTTAAGTGTTGATCAATTAGTACTAATTATATAGTGAGTACATGTGGCGCTTATTTATCCATTGCTGTGATACTTCACTTAGAAGAATGGGCTCTAGCACCATCCAGGATAATACAGGAGTTGTTAGTTCACCATTATTTTTTTGTGGCTGAATAGTACTCCATAGGATTCCATTGTTTTTATTAATCCACTTATGGATTGATGGGCACGTTGGCTGTTTCCACATCTTTGCAATTGTGAATTGTGCTGCAATAAACATTCAAGTACAGATGTCTTTATTATAGGATGACTTTTTTTTTCCTTTGGGTAGATACCCAGTAGTAGGATTGCTGGATCAAAAGGTAATT
>NW_012142968.1:680793-681129 GCF_000956105.1 Propithecus coquereli | reverse complement strand
CCCAAAGAAACAAAAGTCATTCTATAATAAAGACATCTCCACTCGAATATTTATGGCAACACAATTCACTATAGCAAGGATGTGGAAACAACTCAAGTGCCCGTCAATTCATAAGTAGATTAATAAAATAGGGTATATGTATACCATGGAATACTGCTCAGTTATAAAAAATGATGGTGATCTAGCACCTCTTATATTTTCCCAGCTTCAGCCCATCCTCCGAAGAGAGGTATCACAAGAATGGAAGAATAGGCACCACATGTCCTTGCTATCAAACTGGCACTGACTGTTCAACACTAAGGCACTCACACAGTAGTAATATTCTTTGGGGGTAGG
>NW_012142968.1:680292-680743 GCF_000956105.1 Propithecus coquereli | reverse complement strand
TTACATAATGAAATAGGCAATAATTGCAAACATATTTTTGCAAGCATAAACATTCAAGTATACAAACGACAATCATGGGTTTCATAGTTATAAGCAGACAAACTGTATTCATAAGGAAATATGTCACAAAGGCAAATTTATAAATGCATATCACTATGACTGGTAACTGTGTGCACCCAGCTTTATAACTGTGATTATCTGAAATACCATGATGGACAATCTGTCTTTTGATGAGATTGATCAAAAATGGAGGTAGCTCACCACCATATATGCAGTCATTGAAAGAACTGAGATCTGGAGAAGTTTTATTTTTCACAAATATAGACATACAAAAAGGATATCTCTTCATTTACTGATGAAGTTTTGACATTTTTAAGTACACATAAAATACTTGCACACAAAAATCAACATTGTGATAATGCATTTTCATGAAGTCAAATTTGCAAAAAAT
>NW_012142968.1:678087-680242 GCF_000956105.1 Propithecus coquereli | reverse complement strand
CATATTCATTTTAGAAAACTTACAAAATAAAGAACACCAAAACACAAAATTTGGTAAATTTTTGGTGTGTACATTCCAAGTATATGTGTGTATTTGTATATAACCAAATTGGAATGATTTTGAAATCCTATGTTACAAATTCTCACTCAATATAAAGTAAACTTTTCCCTCAAACATGGCTCTTAAAAAAGGAAATCAGTATATTGAAGAGTTATCTTCACCCCCATGTTTATTGCAGCACTATTCGCAATAGCCAAGATCTGGTCTCAACCTAAATGTTCATCGACAGATGAATGGATTAAAAATGTGCTGTATATATACATAATAGAATATTATTCATCCATAAAAAATAAAATTTTGTCCTTTGTAACAACATAGATGGAACTCGAGGACATTATGTTAAGTGAAATAAGCCAAGCACAGAAAGACAAATACTTCATATTCTCACTCATACATGCAGGAGCTAAAATTAGTTGAGCTCATGCAATTAGAGAGTAGAACTGTGGTCATTAGAGGTTAGGAAGGGTAGGGGGAAGGGAAGATGATGGAGGTCGGTTAATGTATACAAAATTACAGCTAAATAGTAGGAATAAGGTCTAGTATTCTATAGCACTGTGGGTGAATATAGCTAACAATAATTTATTGTATATTTCCTAATAGCTAGAAGAGAGGATTTGCAATGTTCCCAACACAAAGAAATGATAAATACTTGAGACGATGGATACGCTATTTACCCTGATTTGATCATTACACATTATATACATGTATTGAAATATCACTCTGTATCCCATAATTAAGTACAATTATTACATGTCAACTAAAAATAAAAGTAAAAAAGGTGGCTTTTAATAACTGCATATTATTCAATTCTATAGCCTACCACAATTTACACTATCCTTTGTTGTTGGACTTATTAGGTTGTCTTAAATTCTGTGATATTTTAATTCAATATGAATATCTTTATGCATAATGTCAGCTCAAACCTATGATTATTTAGAACAAATTATATTTTAATTGCTCCGTCAAAGGTTATGTACATTTTTAAGGCTTTGAATACATATTACAAAATTTCTCTTCAGAAAAATATTACCAATTTACAATGTTACCAGAAGAAAGCCCTTTCATCTCACCTTTTCTGACCTTGAATATTATTATTATAAATTGCCAAACCTATAAGGGAAAAATGACATCTCATTTTAACTTGCATTTCTTAGGTTACCATAATTTTTAAAAATTTTCTTCTTTTGTGAATTGATGGTTTATGACCTTAGCTCATTTTTTTAAAAATCAAGTGCTAATCTTTATCTAACTGGTTGATTAATTTAAAGTCCCTTTTTTGTGCTTGGTAAAATTCTTCCTTATGAACATTAAATATGTATAAAATATGTTCCAAACATTTTTTCCAGTCTATTATTTGTTTCAATTTGTAGTGTTATTGAATCTATTGTTTTTTGGCTTTAACGCTTAGAAATATCTTCACTGCTACAGATCACTTATTCATTTACATTTTATTTGATATGTTAAAATTTCGAATTTTATACTGACCTGTTAATTTGTTTAAAATTTATTTTGGTGTATGATATGAGATAGGAATTAAACTTATTTTTTCAAATAATTGTCATAACATCATTTCTTGAGTAATTTGTCTGTCTTTTCCCCATACATGGTTTAAACAATATTGTTTTAAAAATCTACTTTGTGGATATCCCTTACAAATATAGATGCAAAAATTCTGAACAAAATTCTAGCTAACCGAATCCAGGTGCTTATTAAGAAAATAATCCACCATGACCAAGTGGGCTTCATCCCAGAAATGCAGGGATGGCTCAACATACCCAAATTATAAACATAATTTGCCCCATAAACAAAGGCAAAAACAAAAACCATATGATTCTCTCAATAGATGCAGAAAGAGCATTTGACAAAATTCAACACCCTTTTATGATAAGAACACTTAACAAAATAGGCATAGATGGGGCTTACCTAAAAATGATACAAGCCACATATGAAAAACGCACAGCCAACATCATACTGAATGGGGAAAAATTGAAAGCACTCCCACTTAGAACTGGAACCAGACAAGGTTGCCCACTATCTCCACTTCTATTCAACATAGTGCTGGAAGTCCTGGCCACAGCAATCAGGCAAGAGAGTG
>NW_012142968.1:675650-677797 GCF_000956105.1 Propithecus coquereli | reverse complement strand
ATGGAGGAGCCAGTGGAATGACACAGGGGTAGGAGACTTCAGTTGTACAAATGATGCTTTCTTAAGCTAAAGAATCTATACAAGATGGTTAATACTATTATCTGTGATATTATCTATGCCTGAAGTATTTCATTATTTAAAAAAGTAAAATGTCATTGAGAACGTGGTATGTGAAGATTTAGATTCCATTAATACCTCTCCTCTAATGTGGCTAAGCTTCAGATATTGAAACATAATTTCTCAGAAGTGAAAGAGGATAGATATATGTTCCTCAAAGGCATTTTAACTCTCAAAGCTATCATAGAAAATTCAGTCATTAGAAGTAAATCCAGCACCGGTTTCTGGATCCTGGAAGTGTCTATAAGTTTTCAAGGTAACTGATGTTCTATTCCCCCAACAATTTTATATGTAGCACCTGAATCATTAGAATATACTAAACTTGATACTAGATATTTGTCATGAACCCTATTTGAAGGAATCAGTAAATAACGTAGAGGTCTAAATCCTTAGGGTATGCAGGCACTTGCTTGTCCACAGATTCTTGGGGTCCTAAAGGTTTAACCACTTGCTACATACAAATGCAAATATTGTAGCCAAAGAATCATTTTTTGTTTGTTTTTCTAATTTGCTAACAAAGCAATTATCATCCCTGCATTATTTTGAGCTCTTCAGGGTCTTGAACCTTAAATTCTGGCTAAATTCTCTTGGCTTTTGACCTTTCAATTTCACCGGTAAGCCACTCAAGTCTCAATCTCAGCAATAAGAGATGAGGCCTCAGAGCTGGTATTTTGTCTTCCAACACTGCCTATCCCATATCACTAGGATCAGAAGCAGAATTGGTAAAGTACCAGTCCATAATTCAGGAAATAAACTCCAGTTAGAATCAAATGTATAGAGGGGAGTGGGGGAAATGGGGGACATGTAAGTCAAAAGATACAAACTTTCAGTTGCAAGATGAATAAACTCTGGAGATATAATGTATAGCATGGTGACTATAGTTAATAATACTGTAATAGTATTGCTTACTTGAAATTTGATAAGAAAGCAGATTTTATGTGTCCTCACTACACACACATACACACAAAGAAATATTTAATAGTAACTATGAGTGGTGATGGATGTATTAATTAATTTGATTGTGGTAATCGGAAGTTTGTTTCCCAAAATTCTGTTCCAAATTGAACTAAAGGCTTTCTTTACATCCTGGGCTGAAAGCTACATGAGAATAGAGACCATATGCATCTTGTTCACCACAGATTCCCCAGTGCTTCCCACAGAGCTTAGCATATAGTAGCCACTTAAAATATATTTGCTGAAAAAAATCAATCAATATTTCTCTGATGCTGACTAGTTCATTATTCCATTCTTCATTGTTTATGGTTATTATGACAAAGTCCTGGACTTCAGAGATCTAATACTTTTTGCTTCATACTGATACTCCAGTGGGGCTGAGACAACTGTGTTTCATTATGTGATTTGAGGCCAGATTCCTAGACATTTTAAAATTGACAGCTTGTATGTCCTGTAGCAGAGGTCCCCAACCTATGGTGAGTTGTATAATCATTTCATTATATTTTACAATGTAATAATAATAGAAGTAAAGTGCACAATAAATGTAATGCACTTGAATCATTATGAAACACCCCCCACCCTGAGTCCATGGAAAAATTATCTTCCATGAAAATGGTCCCTGGTGCCAAAAAGGTTGGGGACAGCTACCCTGGAGTATGGTGGGTTTTCAGGGTCCCAGAACTTGCTAAGTTATCAGGACCATGTTCTGTTTTAATCATTCCTTCAGTGAGATTTGAAACAATGTCATCCCGATATAGCAATGGGTATATGGATCTTGTCAGGAAGTTTGAGTTTTGATCCCAGTTTTTCCATAAATTAACTGTAAGTCTTTAAGCCAAATCAACACTACACACCTCAATGATAAAATGAGGGAGTTGAGCTAGAATATCTTTAAGTATCCTTTCAGCACAAACAATGCATAAATTATTGAGGAAGTGGCACCTTACAAATACAAAAAAGGGATTTCAAATATTACTGACAAATATCAATGATGATAATATTAATAACAGTAATAAGTAACATTTATACAGCACTTACTATGTACTAAATGTTTCATATGCATTATTTTAGGGGTT
>NW_012142968.1:673620-675600 GCF_000956105.1 Propithecus coquereli | reverse complement strand
TACTATACTGAATACTGCAGGCAATTGTAACACAATAATAGTATAAATAAATTGTAAGTATTTGTGTATCTAAACATATTTAAACACAGAAAAGGTAGAGTAAAAATACACTAATAAAAGATAAAAAAAATGGTACACTTGTATAGGGCAGCTCCATTATGATTTTATGTGACATCATTGTATACGCAGTCCATAATTGACTGAAAAGTTGTTATGCAGTGCATGACTACACACACACACACACACACACACACACACATACACAAAAACCGTATGAACTTAAATGGGATCCATTTATTGAGGCCTAGCCAATCAAAACTGAAAATGTAATTTAAAGGGGTTTTCCAAGAGGGTAGAAAACTACAGAGATCTATTATGCTGAATGTTCCTTTCAGTCTGAGAAGATGATGCTTATGAAACCAAATCCTAGAATGTAAAAGAACACAGACTTCAAAGTTTCCTCATTTTGTGGGTGCACAGAATGGATGGGCAGAGGCAGGGAGCAGCTGCCACATGGAGAATCTAGCTCAGTAAATCTCTGCTCTGAAAACTGAGAACCACCATCTAAGTGAAGCTTTTATGTCCCTTGTAATCAAACCTGACTTTGATTCACATACTGAAATTTATTAAACATATGGGTCAGCTTACCAAAAAAAAACAAAAAACAAAAACATACAACCAAATTCAAAATTGCAAGTATTATTGAGGATATGATGAAATTGGAACCCTGTGGAAAACAGTATGGTGGTTCCCTAAAAAAGCTAAACATTGAATTACCATATGATCCACTAATTCCTCTTCTAGGTATTAAAGATATACCCAAAAGAATTGAAAGAAGGGACACAAAGAGATACTTGCACACCAATGTTCATAGCAGCATTATCGACAGTAGCCAAAAGGTAGAAACAATCCAAATGTACGTGAATGGATGAATGGATAAACAAAATGTGATATATACACACATATATATGTGTGTATATATGTACATATAAATTGAATATTATTCAGCCTTAAAAGGGAATAAAATTATGACACATGCTATAAGGATGTACCTTGAGAATATTATGCTAAATGACAAATATTATATGATTTCACTTATATGAGGTGCCTAGAATAGGTAAATTTATAGAGACAGAAAGTATAATAGAAGTTACCAGGAGTGGGACTGGGGAGGAATAGGGATCTATTGTATAATGAGTACAGAGTTTCTGTTTGGGATTTTGAAAGAATTCTGATAATAGACAGTGGTGATGGTTACACAACATTGTGAATATACTTAATGCCACCAAATTTTTTACATGTAAAATGTAAAAATTGTTAAAATGGTAAATTTTATGTTATGTACATTTTACCACCATAAAAAGAAAAATCATAATAGCCATTATTATTATGAGTATTTACCATGTTATGTGCTATGTGAATAACTTTAATAAATTACTTCCATTTTTCTCTGAGAAAATCTTATCTGCATCAAAAGTCATCATAAATAACTAGGAAAAACTGTAACCTGAGAATATACAAGCAATGTCTATTACTTGCAAATAATATTAATTAACAATAGATTCTAAAAGTTCTACAAATCTGACCAATACAAAATGATCAGAAGATGTGAATTGACTTTTAGAAGAAAAGTAAATATGAATGTCCAACAAACATATTATAACCTCTCTAAACATTAAGGAGTGTACATTAAAACAACAGTGACATAGTAGATCACATGCATAATATTGGCAAAAATTAGCAGTCTGACAATAACAAGTTACGGGAAAGATGTGAGACAACAAGAACTATCATACACCAATGGCTGGATTGTAAAATAATACAAATATTTAATACAGAAATTTGACAATATATAACAATGGAGGAGCCAGTGGAATGACACAGGGGTAGGAGACTTCAGTTGTACAAATGATGCTTTCTTAAGCTAAAGAATCTATACAAGATGGCTAATACTATTATCTGTGATATTATCTATGCCTG
>NW_012142968.1:671340-673570 GCF_000956105.1 Propithecus coquereli | reverse complement strand
GCCAAAATGGAAAGTGCAACCTACAGAGTTCTCAACCAAATGAAGAATTCTAGGGCAATAGTTGAGATTGAAAGGCTATTGCTACAAACTGAAACATTCACATGCCTGAGGACTTGCCCTTGAGGCCAGTTAAGAGCTCACAAGTAGAATAAAGGCAAGTTAACTTCTGAAGCCTCCCTAAATTTCATATAAATAGCAAATTATTACAAAATACCAAAGAAATCAGCAATAGGCAGATGAAAGATAAGTCTGCTCCTCTTTCCATATTTAAAAATACTTGGAAAGCTCCTACAGATCACTGTGTTGGTCTGATGTCTCTCATGGTACCAGGACTGGGAGAAGGCTTTCAGATGGACATGTGGAATGATCCAGTGGTCACAGCTGACCAATGATGATGAGCTTCCATCTCTCAAGTTAATCAGACAGAATCTGGACGGTTTCTTAGGGAGGGGGAGAAATGACAATATTCCAGCTTCAGAAGGAAGTTGGTCTACACCAATGTTCTCAGAGTGTGAGATTTTACAAATCAGAAAACATCCAAAAATAATTTGGGGGAGCTATATAGGGTTTAAGGACATTTGTAAAAACTATTGTTTAATATCACCATGATTTCTTAGAAGAACAATTGTTTAAAAGAAAAATCAAAGACAAGCGTCATTATTTTTAAATTGAATGAATTTACTTGAATGCACTTCACAACCCTTAGCCTTCACATTTTTATAGGAACAAACGAAAACATTATCACAGATCAGACCTTTTTACCCATTAGCTTTGGAAAAACTTTATTTTATAATCAACAAAGTTGATAAAGCCATTTTCACTTTGGAAAAAATGAGAAAAGATCCCATCCAATCTGAGAGCATGCCCGGGCTCGCCCACTGGCCCAGGAAGAGGATGAAAAACAAGAGAAGCACAGCCACCCAGCCAATCCACAAACTCACAAGAGGGAAGTAAGTGCTTAGTATTGCATGCCACTGAGATTCTGGGGTTAGTTATTACACATCCTTAGGGTAATGACAGCTAACTGATACAGGACCGAAATTGCAGAAGACTTCTGGTGTAGAAGAGAGTGACCTGATGCCGTTAGAGCTGGGAGAAAGACAGTGATGAGAGGCATATTGTAACTTCTTCCTCAATTTCATTCCCACCATCTTCTACATAAGCTCTTAACACCTTTCCTATTTGCTGGCTCTAATAAAAAGTAAAGTCTTCTTCTCAACCAAAGAAACAAGTTAATTGGGTCCCCATCTTCTGTTATTTTGGTCACTTAACTCCAGTGGATGTGTGTGTGTGTGTGTGTTTTTTTCAAATATTTTCAGATTATCTTTTTAGAAGTCCAACTTTAATCAGTTTTACTTGCAATTGTTTCAAATGTGTTAAGAGACTTTCCTACCTTAGCAGGAAGAGCATATAACCCACAGTTGTATCTTCTGTGTAGGAAGGCATCATAGAGCATAGCCTGTAGAAATAAATCAAAACTCTACAACCTAATAACTTTCAATCTTGTGCAAGACACATAATGTCTCTGAGACTGTTTTCTCGTCTGCAAAATGGGACTTACTTCAGAGGGTTGTAGAGGATTAAATGAAGTAATGTATGTATTACTTGGTTATGGAAAGTGCCCCCCAAAATCGCATACTTATGTGTTGGTCAGTATGGACTTGAGTTGCAGTATGGAGAAACAATTTGGGGCAGAGCTCGGGTTTCAGAGTCAGAACTGGATTCTTATCCTGGCTCTGTCACATACCAGCTGTGCTGAACAAGCCACTTCACCCGTCTGAGCCTTGGTTTCATCCTCTATCAAATGGTGATTGTAAAAATAAAAAGCAAAAACAAACAAAAAGTTCCATGGTACTGATATCATGAGATAATCTATGCAAAAAGGTTTTTTAAATCCCTAAAGACCTGAGCAAATATCAGGTTATTCTTGTTCCTGGACAGACTACAGGGATGTATTCAGGGGGCACTTCTGTTTTAATGGTGCTTAATAAATGGAACTTAACCAATGGTGTTTAAAATATCTACTTAGTAATTAAATACTATTGAAGTCTGTTTATGAAAAATCCTATGAACTGCTTGCATGATGGTAGAGCCTACGCCGCACCTAGGCTATATGGTATAGCCTATTGCTCCTAGAATACAAACCTGCACAGCAATGTTACTATACTGAATACTGCAGGCAATTGTAACACAATAATAGTATAAATAAATTGTAAGTATTTGTGTATCT
>NW_012142968.1:669774-671290 GCF_000956105.1 Propithecus coquereli | reverse complement strand
CCAGTTTTCCCAGCACCATTTATTGAATAAGGATTCTTTTCCCTGGTGTATGTTTTTGTCTGCTTTGTCGAAGATTAGATGACAATATGAGGATGGTTTTATATCTGGGGTCTCCATCCTATTCCAAAGGTCTATATCTCTGTTTTTGTACCAGTACCATGATGTTTAGGTTACTATAGCCTTGTAGTATAGCTTTAAGTCTGGTAAACTGATGCCCCCCAATTTGTTCTTTTTGCTTATATTTGATGGTAAGCCTTTAGAGGCTTTTCCCATAGGAATGAAATGATATACATTTTGCAAATGACATAACATTTATGTCATCTTAATGTGTAGAAAACCCTAAAAATTTCACAATAAATTTCAATAAAGTTGCATGAGACAACATCAAGGTGCAATCTGTTGAATTTTGATGCACTAACACTGAACAATCCATAAAATAAGCTAAGGAAATAATTGTATTTACAACACCATCAAAAAGAATAAAATACTTAGGAATAAATTTAACCAAGGAAGTGAAAGACTTGTGCAATGAAAATTACAAAACATCACTGAAAGAAATTAAAGAATGTATAAATGAATAGAAAGACTTCCATGTTTGTTGCCTGGAAGACAATAATGTGAAGATTACTATACTACCCAAAGTAATCTACAGATTCACTGCAATCCCTATTAAAATTTCAACAGTATTTTTTGCAGAAATAGCAAAACCCATCCTAAACCTTTACATGGAATCTCAAAGGACACTAAATAGCCAAAACAATGCTGAAAATGATGAACAAAGTTAGAGATCTCAAACTTCCTCAAAATTTACTGAAAAAACATATACTCATAAAAACAGGGTGGTACTGGTATTAGGACAGACATAAAGACCAATGAAATAGGAAAGAGAGCCCGGAAATAAGGGTCCACAAATATGTCAATGATTTTTGATATGGGTGACAAGATCATTCAATGGGGAAAGAGCAGTCTTTTCAATGAGTTGTGTTGAGAAAATTGGATATCCACATGCAAAATATTGAAGTTGGACCCTTACCTTACACCATATACAAAAATTAATTCAAAATGGGTCAATGGCCTAAGCAATAGAGCTAAAATTGTAAAACTTTCAGAAGAAAATATAAGGAAAAATCCAGTGACATTGGATTTGGTGAGGAGTTCCTGAATATGACACCAAGCAGAGAAAAAAAGAAGAAAATTGAAAAACTATACTTTATCAAAATTTACAGCATTTGTGCATCAAAGGACACTATCAAGAGAGTGAAAAGACAACCCACAGAATGGGAGAAAATATTTGGAAACCACATATATGATAAGAGATTAATTTCTAGAACATAGAAAGAATTCCTACAACCCAACAGCAACAAAAAACATACAACCACATGTACTCGCCATCAAACTGGCACTGATCAACACTAAGGTGCTCACACAGTAGTAACATTCTTTGGGAGTAGGGAGGCTGGGGGTGGGTAAAGTCACAACTAATGGACGCGATGAGCATTGTAGTGGGGGGAGGACA
>NW_012142968.1:665928-668412 GCF_000956105.1 Propithecus coquereli | reverse complement strand
CATGTGCCAAAAAGATATTGATCATGGTATAAACATATATCCTTACTATTTCTTCTGCCTAAAAGATGAACGCCATTAACTCTAGAATGAGATAATTGTCTATATGTTTACAAATATTTTGCTTTTATTAAATGATCAATATGTAGATGAAAGTACAAAACTGCAGATATTCTAGAAATAGCACATTTTACTTTGGCAACATAAAGAAAATCATGTTACTAGATGAAATTATCTCTAGCCTCTTCTAGTCTCCTAAAAAATATCCTAAAAAAAGTATCCACTGAGGGAAGTATGTTTTTTAAAGCCTCTTTTAACCCTTATTTTGCTAATAATAACTATAGGTGCTTCTTTCTTCTCTCACATTGTGGCTTCCTATTCTAATCTACAGATACATGCTTCCAAGTGCTTTCTCATGGTATATTGGTATCTCAAATTTAACACTTCAAAAATGGAATCTCTTCTTCACATTTACATCTTTTTCTGTATCTCTAAAATTGATAATGGATTACCATCTTCACAGGATTGTAGAGTCACCATCTATGTTTTACTTACTTTCCACAACTAAACAATTGTCAGGTCCTTTTGAGCTTGTCTTTCCAATCATATAATAAGTGGGATCTAATCAAATATATATATATATATATATATAAAATCACCTGCCTTAAAAGTGTGCTAACATTATTATAGTCTAGGCCCTCACTACTTGTCACCTGGACTATTGCAATACCCACAACTATTTTCCATGCCATTAATTCCTTTCCATTTCAATATAGCATTCACACTGCCTACAGAAAAAAAAAGTCATCTAAAAATGTGGCTCTATTTTTTTTGATACTCAAGATTCTTTATTACCTACAACATAAAGTACAAACTCCTTACAGCAGTATTAAAGGTTCTCCATAGTTTCTTCCTAGCCTATCTTCTAGATTCCCCTGTCTATATTCCTTTTTCTGAACTCCCACACATCTTACACTCAAGCTATATCACATACTATCCAAAAATTAAATAATAGCACATCCTTTGTGAAGTCTTAACCTAACCCTTCATTCCAGAGAATTTCTGCCTTGTATTTTGTTTTTTTTCCTGTTATGCTCTTGTAGCACTTTGTACCTTTGATAATGTGCTTGGTAGTTTAAGAAGCTCCTTTTGTTTACCAGCACAACAAACTGTGTCACAAATTAGTTTCCATCAAATCCTACTTGTGGCTTTTAATATTTGAGATAGTCTAAGGCACACACTAAAAATTCAGCCCTTTAGAATTTATAAGTTGTATCATTATTCTAAGTTATAGCAACAGAAAGCTACTTACTGAGATCAAAGTAAATTCCTCAATGATGTCTTTACACAGCTACATTTGAGTATTTTATTGCCAAACATATGTAATAAAGTCATATGTAGAAAGTTTTTGCATTCTCAGCTATAGCACTTATCATCATTTGCTTTGTATCATGATAGGTTGTGTGTATGCATTTCTTTCTCACTAGCTTGTAAACTGGTGGACAGGGACTATATTTTGTTTATCTTACCATGTACCACATTGCTCTTCGTATAGAAAAGTACTATGTATCTTTCTTATTGATTTATTTAAAAGGATATTTTAGTTCATAAAATAACTTTTTTAATAATTATTAACACCAAATTATGTCAGATATGATTTCTCACATATGCATACATACATATTCACACTCAACTTTCAAGGAATCTATCTACTCAGTACAGAGATACACACACAAAATACAGGATTAATCCAACTTGGAATGATGGTTGGAACAGTTGGTGCTTTCAATTGCCCAGTCATCCATTAACGAAGGACTTGGAGCCCTTATCTGTTGCATCCTATTATTGCCCTATAAAGTAACTATCCATCCACAATTTAAAGTTTCAGGAGGGATTCCTATCCTATTCCTAAATAATAATTAATAAATACATCCCAAATAAAATCCTTTATTCCTATATTCCATGATTTTTTAAAAAATGTGTCAGTACTTTTCTTGTCTGTTCTAGAATAATGTACATTTTGGGGTGGGGTTGAATTTGTTCTTGTTATATTACTGAGAGCCCCATAACACAGACTATTTACATAATATGAGAAAGATGATGTACATTCATAGTCTGGTAGGATAAATTTACAGATACTATTATATTAGTTTCTGTCAAAGGTTGAAGCAACAATACTCTATGCTTACCTAAATCTTGTATACATTAATACATACCCAGCCATACAATGGGAACATCAATTTCCTATAACTGATTTATCCTTAAGCCACCCCGTGCTTCCTATTTCCATTAAAATATACTGGTGAAAGACAGTCAAAGTAAAAATTCATAAGAAACAGAAAAGTTAAGAGATGCCAGAAATTTTAAATAAAAATCTGATTTAATAAAGTCAATATTCATCTTTATTTAGAATTATTAAGGTTTCATGCCTTAGGTTTAAGTCTGTTATCCATCGTGAATTGATTTTTGTGAGAGGTGAGAGGTGGG
>NW_012142968.1:664074-665878 GCF_000956105.1 Propithecus coquereli | reverse complement strand
TCTGTACCCCCATAATATGCTGAAAAAAAAAAGATATCATTTACAATAGCAACAAAAACTACAAAGCAACTTGGAATTAAGATTTTGAGGACCTAGAAAAATTTACTCTAAAATATTCATTAAAATAAAAGTGCATGTATAAAAAAAATCTACTTTGTGCTGGGGTTCTTAGACTTTTCTTTTGTTTTCATAGTTTTCTTTTGGTCTGACAATAATTCTGTGAACTCAGTGTTACATTTCTATTTTATACAGGGCAAACCTGAGTCTCAAAGATGTTGATTGACTTGCCTAGGTCATATAGCTAGTAAGTGACATAGCCCAAGCTGGAAACCGAGTGGCATGACTCAAATCTAAATTATTTTTGCCTCATCATTACCAGAAAGGATAAGAAATTTCAAACAAGTATTTAGAATAGACCAAATTTCAGGTCATTTATAGGTTTATAGTTGTAGATGTGGTCTCCACGCTCATATTTACTGGACTCAGTAAACATTAATACACTAACAAACAAATAATGCACAATCTTCATGCAGAACTCTCAATTTTAAGGGTATATTTCTGACTTCAGAATTATTTTTGCCAATTTTACCTTTCTTGAACAGTGATATGTTTACCATATATGTAATAAAATGATAGTCCATCTACTGGCAAGTTTTCCAACATCTCATATGTACATTTAAATATTCTTTGGTTTTGAGAAAATGCTTCTAGAAAAAGGTATTGTTTAGTTACATGTTATGTAGCCTGATGGCACCTGAAATTTCTCTTAGCCATTTTGTTGGGTCTTCAGCCAGGCGTGGTGGCTCATGCCTGTAATCCTAGCACTTTGAGAGGCCTTGGGAGGATCACATGAGGAGAGGAGTTTGAGACCAGTCTGAGAAACATAGCCAGATCCTGTATCTGCAGAAAATAGAACAATTAGCCAGGCGTGGTGGCACGTGCCTATAATCCCAGCTATTCAGGAGGCTTAGGCAGGAGGGTCACTTGAGCCCGGGAATTTGAGGTTACAGTGAGCTTGATGACACCACTGAACTTTAGCCTGGACAACAGAGTAAGGCATTGTCTCAAAAAATAAAGAAAATAAAAATAGAAAAAGAAAAAGAAAGAAAAATAAATTGGATCTTCAAACAAGATATTTTCATTCTGAGGAATAACACTTATTTTCTCCCTAAGCTGCCTAGAGCTGGGGTCTGAGAATCATATAGCTGTAATGATTTGTCTGGACTAGCTCACAATAATACTGCTGTCATCACAGAACTTATCTGTCGTAAGTAATTGTAAAGCAAAGTTCAGCAGAAGAAAATTCAATTTCCAGTTCCCCCCTGTCTTCACAGCAACATGACACTGTTTCTTATGTTCTCACTTACACATGAAAGCAACAGACCCAGAGTTAACTTCCTATATAAAAGACACTAAGGTTTTTCTCTTTTACTAACACCTCTCTTTACTAATTCCCCCTGCCAGTCCCTCAAAAGCCAAGGAAGCATTTCATTACACCCACCACCACCAGCATAATTCTGCCAGCAATTTTTTTTAATGTAAGGTCTTTCTAGGGGTTTACATTTCAGCCCTGTACACTTCTGCAAATTTAGCTCAGAAGATTGACTGAACAGTTAGAGGAAAAGTCACTTTTAAGTAAAAGGGAAACATACATGTTACAACAAATTGTAGTTAAGCCTTCAATTTTATACTTCAGGTGAGATCAATTAAAAGGCAGTGCAATAAAGATCTTCCATGAAATATTTACATGCCCACTTTTTATTATACATGATAAGCTTTTAAACTTTTAATAAAATATATAATT
>NW_012142968.1:649134-655349 GCF_000956105.1 Propithecus coquereli | reverse complement strand
TATTTGTATACACAAGGAGTGCAATGGGCACCACCTGAAGGATGGACATATTTGAAACTCGGACTTGGGGGGGGGACCAAGGGCAACATATGTAACCTAAACATCTGTACCCCCATAATATGTTGAAATAAAAGGAAAAAAATATTCGTCTTTAAAATAAAACCTGAAACTTGGTAGTGCAATTTAATATTTTTAATGTACATTCATTTTAAGGGAAATAGTTCTATTATTGAAATATGGTTTTTACCATAATCAAGCAGTTACACAGTTGCACATAAGATCTTAAAATTTACACTAACATCGCACTTCATAATATAATGTAATAGTGAATCACTTACATGAATGTTGCTTTTATTATACATTACACATAATACTATTTTGTCTTTTCACATTATCAATTACAAATGCTTTTTAATAGGCCTCATATGAGGAAGAATTTTGTGTCAACTATGAGGGAAAATATTTTAGTTTAAATGTGTGAGGTTCAAGTCAATTTCTTTTTTCAAGTATGAAATTGAAAAACAAAGAAGAGTGGCACAATCAAGGTCTTAAAAATAATCTCTCTTTTTCTGCATTTTTCTTCCTAGTCCTCGAAAATCTCCTTTTCATTTGAAGCCTTAACTTAATAACCTTCCCTGACATTCTGCACCTCACACTGATTTCTCCCTTTTCTGGACTCCTACTGCACTGAGAACCAGCACCACGCAATTTTGTACTTAATTGTTATAATAGTTTCATGAGTTAGTCTTCTTAAATAGATTGAAAGTTCCTTAACTTCAGAAATCATGTCTTACATTTCTCTTGCCTGGCACAAAATCAGATAATTGTTGATTAATAAATGCAGCCATTAATTTTCTCTCTTTCGAATCTTTCCTCTCCTTTCATTTGGGGCTGCTCAAGAAAGGTCAGCTCCTTACAAAAAAATTTACCTATGCATTCAACAATATCTTGTAGTGCTACAACACAGTTGGTCAGCAGCTACAGAATATCAAGATGCATTGTATATACAGTCTGAATTTTATATAATGTGTTAGTATATATCTTCAGAAATACTTACTGTCTTAAAGTGGAGATGTTCTCTAATGAAAATTCATTCATCAACATGTATTGGGCAGCTATGATGAATTAGGCTTTACTTAAGGGACAAAAGTGGTTGTAAAAGGCCTCTGACCAATAAGGAAGAGAGTTTATTCCCAGAGCTGTGCTAGCTGCTTTATATACTATGATTTAATTCTTACCCACACAATAAGGAAGGTACCATCATCACCATTTTACAGGTGAGCAAACTGCAGTTCAGAGAGGTTAAGTAATTTGCCCAGGGTCATAGCATCCAAACAGGAGAAACGAAATTTGAACTCATGCCTGTCTATCTCCAAAGCCTGATATTACAGTTCTCTAAGAGATACAGCCATATGAAGAAATTCTTATAATGTAATTTTATAAGTGACGTAACAAAAATATGTAAATCAAATGATAGGGGAATGCAGGAACGCGAAGGGAACACAGAGAAGATAGTGCCTGGGAAGAAATGAGACAAAATTCTCAAGAGTCAAATAACCCATTTCTAAACTCTCAGAATACCATGCTACTTTCTTAAATAGCACTAATCATGGTGGTTATTTTATACTTTATGAGTTTTTATTTAATTACTTCCCCCTGCTACACGTTAAACTCTATGACTTAAGACGATATTTCTAATTTTGCTTACCACACACTTAGCACAGTGCCTGGCACATAGTAGGAACCTAATAAATATTTACTGAATGACTGGGTGAATCAATGCTGTGAGAATTGAGTGGAGTCCTGAATGATGATGAGTATAGGAGTGCAAGGTGATAAAGAGGAGTAATGTCTAATCAAGAAGTTACAGGTGAAGCAATAAAGTTCTTTACTGATTGGATGAGCTCAAGTAATTCTATTAAAAATTGATAAATCTATATCCCAAGCAACTAAGGACTATTCTCTGTCCCTGAAAAGTTACTCCAGATGTGATAAAGGCTACAGATTACATGCAAGGTTTTACTTTGCTTTATTAGGACTTTGGATCAAGTATGTGACGATTGGCAGCTTTTCCAGAAATTGAGAAGAATGTTTCATCAAATATATATTTCCATACCAGAGTACTGCATTTAATCTGGTATAATAGAGTGACTGCAACCATAATGGAGCATTCAAGAATATATTTTAAAAGAAATCCTTGCCAGAGCAATCAGACAAGAGAAGGGAATTAAGGGTGTCCGAATGGGGACAGAAGAGGTCAAACTATCACTCTTTGCTAATGATATGCTATTTTATCTAGAAAATCCCAATGATTCAGCCAAGAGACTCCTGGAATTGATAAACAAATTAAGTAAAGTCTCAGTATACATAATTAATGCACACAAATCAGTGGCATTCATATATGCCAATAACAGTCAAGCCGAAAATCAAATCAAAGATGCGACACCTTTCACAATAACATCAAAGAATTTTAAATATTTAGGAATGTATTTAATGAAGGAAGTGAAAGAGATTTATAGGGAGAACTACAAAACACTGAAAAAAGAAATTGTAGACGATGTGCACAGATGGAAATCCCTACCATGCTCATGGATTGGTTGAATCGATATTGCTAAAATGTCCATTCTGCCTAAAGTGATCTACAGAATTAATGCAACCCCTATCAAAATTCCACCGTCATTCCTACAGATTTAGAAAAAATAATTCTATACCTTGTCTGGAACCAGAGAAAACCTCGTATAGCCAAAGCAATCATAAGCAAAAAGAAAAAAATTGGAGGCATCAGTCTGCCAGACTGCAATCTTTAGTATAAGGCTATAGTAACCAAAACAGCATGTTACTGGCAAAAGAACAGAGGTATAGACCTTTGGAATAGGACGGAGATCCCAGATATAAAACCATCCTCATATTGTCATCTATTCTTCGACAAAGCAGACAAAAGTATACATTGTGGAAAAGAATATCTATTCAATAAATGGTCCTGGGAAAACAGGATATCCACGGGCAGAAGACTGAAACTGGATCCCCACCTATCACCTCTCACAAAAATCAACTCACGTTGGATAACAGACTTAAACCTAAGGTGTGAGACCTTAAGAATTATGGAATAAAACGTGGGGAAGACTCTTTCAGGCATCGGCCTAGGTAAAGAATTTATGAAGAAGACCTCCAAGCAATCACAGCAATAACAAAAATAAACACATGGGAACTGATCACATTAAAAAGCTTCTGCACAGCCAAGGAAACTGTCCTTAGAGTGAATAGACAACCTACAGAATGGGAGAAAATATTTGCTTTCTACACATCCAATAAAGGGCTGATAACAAGAATCTATATAGAACTTAAGAAAATCAACAGGAAAAAAATCAAACAACTCCATCAATAAATGAGCAAAGGACATGCACAGAAACGTTTCAAAAGAAGACAGATTAATGGCCAGCAAAGATATTAAAAAGTGCTCAACATGTCTAATCATTAGGGAAATGCAAATCAAAACTACAATGAGATATCACCTAACTCCAGTGAGAATGGCCTCTATCAAAAAGTCTCAAAATAACAAATACTGGTTTGGATGTGGAGAGATTGGAACACTCGTACACTGCTGGTGGGACTGCAAATTCATACAACTTCTGTGGAAATTAATTTGGAGATACCTCAAAGAGCTAAAAATAGAAATACCATTTTATCCATCAATCCCACTACTAGGTATCTATCCAGAGGAAAAAAAGACATTCTATAATAAAGAGATCTGCACTCGAATGTTTATAGCAGCACAATTTACAATTGCAAAGATGTGGAAACAATGCAAATGCCCATCAATACATGAGTGGATTAATAAAATGTGGTATATGTATACCATGGAGTTCTACTCAGCCACAAAAATCAATGGTGATCTACCACCTCTTGTATTATCCTGGATAGAGATTGAGCCCATCATTCGAAGTGAGGTATCACAAGGATGGAATAACATGTACTCGCCATCAAACTGGTACTAATTGATCAACACTAAGGCACTCACATGGTAGTAATACTCACTGAGTTCCGATCAGGTGGGGGGATGGGGGGATGGGGTTAGAGTGGGTGGGGTGGATAAACCCACAGCTAATGGAGACGGGGCACACTGTTTGGGGGAAGGACATGCTTGTGGCCCTGGCTTGTGCGAGGCAAATTCATTTCATGCAACCAAAATATTTGTACTCCCGTATTATTCTGAATTAAAAAAAATAAAATAGCATCAGATCTATTTTACATTAGTTGTCTCCAAAAAGAAATTTGGACTTCAAGGTACTAAAATAATTATATGTAATGAAGATAATTATAAAACCCTTACAATCTTATTTTTAAACACTTATTTCAATGAAATTTGGAAGAATTCTACTGGTCCAGGCCATATACCTATGTTTTCCCTTTTACAAACTAGAGATACTTTAAATACCAACATTAGCAAGTTTGGAAAAAAAATGTCATCTAGTTAGTGAGTTTTATCCTCAAATCGTCTTGGAATATCAATGAGCATTCTTACTTCTTCTATATATTTCTGGCTTATCAGATTGTAGCTAAAATTGTGGATAAGATAATAAAATAGACTTGGATCCATAATATGAACACTACAATTGATGAGATAACTTCCAAAGTGAATCTGGGCAGGTTCGCATTATCAGAGTTGTGAAACATACAATATATTTGTAGACAGTCAACATTTCTAGTGTCCCAGCTGGGTGGCATAGAAGATGTGGCTAGAATTCCATCCAGAAATATATTTTGAGGGCCTGAATCGCCTTCTTCTTCATCTGGGTACTGTATACAATTATGACATCTCTTTATGATGTAAGGCAGAGATAATTAGAACACCCCCACCAAAAATTTACGTTAAAAGTCCTTATGAGTTCTGTTGTCATTTTTGCTCTTTCAAAAGTTTCTTAATCTCAGACTGAAAAGACTCAGCAAAAGAAACAGGTTCTTCACTCAATTATCTTAAAAAAAAAAAAAGGACAACCCAAATTCATTATTTACCCTGACATATAGGACACATAGAATAAGTAAATGGGGTCTATAGTATTGGAAACCTTCATGCAAGTGGGTATTGATGAGTTCTAAAAACATCCAATATTTTCTTTGTGCATCATCTCACTGAAGTAATGTATTGAAAATGGTGAGAAATAGAACTGATTTAAATTCATGAGGAAAACCTGCCTTTGATTGCTAATAAGCAATCATTAGTAAGAAAAGCAAGTATATTCTTCCAAGAAAGCCCTATTATCTTATGTCTGTGTAGAGACATATATTTTTAATAAACTATTTAAAATGCCACATAATCTGGTTGGATGGCAAAAATACAAATGGAAATGTAATAGAAAATATGATCAGCAAATTGAATATGTATTGTTCAAATACTTTTAGCAGATAAAAATGTTTCCAAACAGGATATCTGAATTTAAATTGCCTACTTGTTAATTTCTCATGAATTTTGCTATTACTCTGTTCCACATCCATACCGCTAATGTTGGCTTCAGTTCAGTAAACATTTATTGAGTAGTCACCATGTTAAATGTGTGTAGCAGACAAGAGAGTATACAAATATGAATTAAACATGGGCGCGCTTCTCAAGCAGATTACAATATACTGGGGAAGACATGTATATAATTGACTTAGAGTCATATATGCATAAAAAGATCACACTCAGTAAGATTTTGTATAATTTCCCTGCTATGATTAAAATGTGACTTTTCATGATGCAATTTTGAAATGTTTTATAAAGCTTACCTGGGTGTTAAGGGGAAGGAGAAAAAGGAAGAGAGAATACTATTGACAGGTCTTGCCACTGAAACCTTCACACTCTTAGCTCAGGGTAATGGTGGGTCTGGATAGCAAACCATACACATGAAACCTGAAAACAGCTGTGAAGCAATATATCAAAAGTGAAAAATAATAAAATTTTTAAGGCGTAAATCCTGAAGATTTATATTACGTAAAGGATATACACGTTGTTTAAAAAATTGCAAGATTTATTTTGCTTAATGTGGTATATTATAACATGGAGTACTACTCGACCATAAAAAATAGTGAAATAATACCTCTTGCATTACCTGGATGGAGCTGGAACACATTCTACTAAGTGAAGTATCACGAGAATTGAAAAACAAGCACCACATATACTCACCATTAAATTGGTTCTAATCGATCAACACTTATGTGCACATATGGTAGTAACATTC
>NW_012142968.1:645993-648029 GCF_000956105.1 Propithecus coquereli | reverse complement strand
AGCACTGTATTTTTGGTATTTTGCATATTTAAATTAAGAGAGAAAAATACCTACAGCATGGGCACCTTTAACTACTACACTTACAGTTATGCCTGTTCTAAACTTAGCTCTCTTTAAATAAGTGGGTTGTGTAAACTGTACAGATTCAGAGTTCCACTAACATGGAGTCATCAAAATCTTTTACCTGAGCCATTATTTTCCTTTTTAAAGTTTTAACTCTTCTCCATAGGGTTAGGACTCTAATGAATTATATCATGATGGACTTTGTTAATAAGTGAGGTAAATATTATAACCATCTTTAAAGTGAAAAACATGCACATTTCTCATTTCCCATCACTACCACAAGAAATGGTTCTCTCTAGGCACCATGAAAAAAAACGAAATTTTGGAAATAGTTCTGAAGTAATAAAGTAAATCGGAGGTAATATTGTTGTCATTCTGTACCCTGAGATAAAAATGTTCATCAATTACTGAGAAAATAATTGGCCAATATGAAAGGGCATTTCAGCATAATAAATAAAATTATTTTTAGTCTCAGCCAGAACTTTCATATTAACTAGTTTCCCTAAATCTCAAGAATTTCCAAACAGTCATACCTTTGGATTGCAAAAGCAAGAAGTCATAAATCTTTATTGGTACTTTGGAAGAGACTGAAGCTATTACGCTGAGATGCCAACTGGAAACCCACTTGAAAATTAAAGTAGTTTCAGCCAAACAAGAAAATAACTGGCGTCTAAACCTGTCAAAAATTTAAAATAGATGTAAATCTTACTACAATCAAATACTTTTCAACACCTAAAAGCTCCCAATTCATCCATCTAATTTTTATTTGTAATGACAAATATGCAATGGTAAAACTAACCATAATTAGAAAGAATAAAACAGACATTACAATATTTGTGTGAGAAATAAGAAATAAGAAAAAGAGTGTGGCTGTATTTGAAAGCCATACAGTCATAGCACCTGTTTTAGCACATACCCAACTAGTTAGGCACAGAATTGATGTCCCCACTTTTTGTCTTACTCAAAAAGCAAGAAAACCCCAAAGCTACTTAAACGCCCTCAACATAAATTCCTGTCCCAAAATCATAGTATCACAATCCATTTTCTTGTACATTTTGAAGGATGTTTGAATCTCATGGGAGTTTAACAAGAATGGTGGTTTGCTGTGGTCTGAGTGAAGTCCCTTATCATAGCTTTTAGAACAGCTGGTTCTTTCTCTAATTCATCCCTAGAGACTTAGGCTAGCCAATTAGTAAACTACTATTTCTACATCTATCCCAACAGAAGTTAGGCAGCTAAGCCAGAAGGCACAGCTGCTCTATAGAGACCTGAAGAAAATCCAGATATTTGGAGCAATACTTGCTGATTTCTAGGCTTTCTACCGCCCTTACTTCACCAGAGAATGGTACAAATTTTTAGCCTAAATATATTAGAGTGTTATTCCTCATGTGATTACAAATCTTGCACAGCTCTTTATGCCCTGGGATTGATGTCTAAGGAGAAACTTAACATAGCTGCTTGTAAATTTTTTAAGAATTTTCTAAATTTGACACAGTGGCCCTGACATCTCCTCTAACTAAGCTTCTGAATAGGCAACAATAAGAACTGTGGAATCTTTATTGTTTCCTTACTATAAAAATGCTAGTTTCTTAGCCCTCTAGTCTGTTATCTGTAGAAGATTTTCTGTTATTGGAACAGGGAGGAAAAGAGGCAGCTAGGGCTGAGATAGCAAATTTACCTGGTTTATATACTCATTCTTTCATGTAGCCAGTCAATAATTAGTTATTGAGCATCTATTATGTGACAGACATTGTTCTACATGCTAAAGATACAGACAGAAGACGTCCTTGACCCTACACGTTACATTAAAGTGGAAGGAGAAACAAGTGAGCAAACAAATAAGCAAATAAAATAGATACTGACTAAGGGTTGAAAGGGGTTACTTTAGATAGGCTGTATAAGGAAGACCTCTCTGAGGAGATTTCATCTGAACTGAGACATGAATGACAAGAACTTGCCAGCCCCGGAGGTCA
>NW_012142968.1:642156-644702 GCF_000956105.1 Propithecus coquereli | reverse complement strand
CTGTACCCCCATAATATGTTGAAATAAAAGAAAAAAAAGTGGCCATTTAGAGTCCACTGTGTATTGAGTACATAATACCAAGGAAAAGAAGAATCCTAAATGCAAAAAAAAAAAAAAAGTTTGTCATAAAAGGTTGTCTCGCTGTTACATAACATTTTACTCCCATGTGTAAGTAGAAAATAGGTACGTAATAGCCACTGTGACCTATTCCCACCCTATTTCTTTCTTATTAAATAGAAATGATTAGGTTAGTTCATCTATTTGGTAAGTTTAGGCTAACAGCATTATATGTGAATCCTTGAAAAAAATTTTGGAAGAAGGTATAATAGAAATTATTAAAATCTATGCTCGTGGATATTCCACAAAAAGTTCTGTTCTTCTCAAATAGACAAACATACCACAGTGAACTTAAACTATTCTTCAGAGATAATTTTCTTTGAATTGTAAAATGTTAGAGTTGAAAGGGATCATGGAACTTGTCCCATGGGTGAGAAGGAGTCTTCTCCAAGGTAATATACTTTTTAAATAGCAGACCAGGGTAAAGATTTCAGATCTCTGGAACCTGTACCAGTGCTCTTTCTACTATACGGTATTGCCTCCTCTGTAAGAAATAAAGAATTTACTCTTGTGGTGCGCTTGCAGGACTTTATTCTTGAAAACACTAGAAAATTTAATTTCTTAGTTATAGACAATAAATGAATGATGCTCAATCCTAATTAACGATAATTGTTCAGCAGATGGCATTTTGTCTCATAGAGTATATGATGTAATCTAGTTACTAAAACGTGCAAATCGTATAGTGGATTGTAATCTAAATTGTCAATTATGCTCTGAGACACTATGTAGGTGATTTAAAAAGGAAACATGATATGTGAATGTAAATGTAATGTTCTCCTTTGTGCTCTCTCTTTTATTCAGAGGATTTTATTTTCTTTATTTTTTTGTTATATTTTTTTGTTTAGTTAAGTTTAAGTATCATTATGAATACATAGATTTTTAACATATTTAATGTGTTTCTATTCACTTTTATTATTTTTCTTAGTGATGCTCAAATTCCCTCAACCTGGCCAGCGGGGGAGACTCTTTAAGTTAACTTAAAGAGTTTTTCAGATTTTACATTGTATTTTGTTAGTTTGTTTTCTTATTGTAGGAAAATTGATCCCACTTTTGTGAGGTATCTAAAATAGTCAAACTCCGAAGCAAAAAGTAGATGGTGGCTGCCAGGGGCTGGGGTAGGGGACTGGGGACATGCTATTCAATGGTATAAAGCTCTAGTTATACAAAATTGATAAATTCTAGATATTTGCTGTACAACATTGTGTCTATAGTTAAAAATATTGTATTGTACTCTTAAAAATTTTTAAAGGGTAGATTTCATGTTAAATTTTCTTACTCTTTTGTGCTCTTGAACCAGAGCACAATTTAGAGAGAAGGGAAGAAAGGATCAGAGATAAATGAACATGAACTGCAGAATGATGCTTTAGTTGTTTGTAGCTGAATCGTGCTTAAACTAAGGCTAAGGTAAGAGACCTTTACTCAATAGTCACTGGGAACATTCTCACCTGGAAGATAATTGGTGACCCTGATATTTATTAGCCCATGGTCTGACCTAGACATAGTGCCCCAATCTCTTCCAGCACTCTACCATTATCTATCTACCAGATATATCCATTGAGAAGATTCGCTTTCACTTCAAACAATATGTCCAGAATCCAATTTTCATACCTCCATACCTTACTTCTAAACTAGTATACATTTCTTCTCTGGTCATGTTAATATGCTCATTGAATACACAATGTCATTATAACTATCCCAATTTTACACATTCTTCAACACTCAACTTAGGCATAACTACTCCTTAAAGCATTTCCCAATTACTAAATTTCATAAGGGGTTCCCATGGCTCTGAATTCCCCAAACCAGAATTATATACTAACTGATACCCCTGTTTCATGTTTGTAAACTATTTATGTTTATGAGCGTTGTCTGTCCAACCACAATTGTCTTGAAGGCAAGGACCTTGGACAAGTTTCCCATCTTCAATGAGTCCCAGTTTCCTCATGAGAAAAAGGAATTTAATTGTACTTACCTCACAGATTGTTAGGAAAATCCCCTAGCAGAATGACTAGCACATGATAGATGTTCAAAAATGCTAGTTCATTTCTTATGTGTCACTTTATAGAGCCTAGCACAGGTCTCTACAGCCTTGCACATAGTAGGTACTAAGCAAGTTCTGACTAAACTGAACGCAGAGAACCAGAGAATAGCACTAGCCATTTCCTTATTGTTGTTAGTTGTGCTGTTAGTGGTAGAGGGTGTATTTGTGGGCATGTTTGGTAAAAGGGGGAGAGGGGAAAGAAGTAGGGAAGAAAGGAGAAACTCTAGGATATACCTCTGAGAGGTTACAATGCCCCATTGTCCTCAATTCATTCAGATGGTGTTGGGAAGGGTAAGAAAACATCAAAAGGTAGATTGTCATGTGGAATAATAAAGATTCATTGTGTTGAATTTCCATTTGTTTAGGTATTAAAAAAACAGCTGAGTAT
>NW_012142968.1:629938-630384 GCF_000956105.1 Propithecus coquereli | reverse complement strand
GGAGGGGCTGAAATGGCTCCACTCAGCTGAAAGTCTGGGCTTGAGGGCTGGGGCTGTCCAACACCCGCACTCTGGAGCAGGTCTCGCTCCCCTCCTCTCTCCCCCACACAGTGGCCTCTCCCAGGCCTCTGCCAGCAAGCAGGACCTCAGGTCTATGGATCTCCCCAGGCTGTGACGTGGGCCGGGAGGTTCCCTACTCAGGATCGTGGCCTGAGCTGTCCTTATTCTCCCCCTCAGTGAGGGCAGGACAGGGAGTGAGTCCGGGTGGGGCTGGGTTGGATAAGCCTGCCCTCAGGCTCCACAGCTGCTGTTAGCAGGGGTCAAAGTTCTGCTTTTTGTTTCTGTGCAGAACTGCTGGGAGGGGCTGAAATGGCTCCACTCAGCTGAAAGTCTGGGCTTGGAGGGTGGGGCTGTCCAAGACCGGCACCCTGGAGCAGATCTCGCTC
>NW_012142968.1:628365-629888 GCF_000956105.1 Propithecus coquereli | reverse complement strand
CATGATAAAGATTTTTCACTTCTTTGGTTAAGTTTATTCCTAGGTATTTTATTTTATTTATAGCTATTGTAAATGAGATTGTTTTCTTGGTTTATTTTTCAAATTATTTATTGTTGGTTTATACAAATGATACTGATTTTTCTTCTTTTTTTATTTCAGAGTTTTCCAGGAGTACACAAGTTTTGGTCACATAATTTGCTTTTGTACAGTTGAGTCAAAGTTATAAGTGTACCTTTCACCCAATTAGTGTGTATTGTACCTGTTAAGTGTGAATTGATCGATTCCCTCATCCCCCCCCCACTTACTTGATTTCCTTTGAGTTTTACTTCTATATGTGCACATAAGTGTTGATCAATTAGTTTGGAGATGCTACTGATTTTTGCGTGTTGATTTTGCATACTGTAACTTAACTCAATTTGTTAATCAGTTCTAATAATTTTTTGTGGATTCTTTAGGCTTCTCTGGATATAGGATCATATCATCTGTAAACAAGAATAACTTGACTTCTTCCTTTACAATTTGGATGCCCTTTATTTCTTTCTCTTGTCTGATTGCTCTAGGTAGAATTTCCAATACTATGTTGAATAACAGTGGTGAAAGTGAACATCCTTGATGTGTTCCAAATCTTAGAGGAAAAACTTTCAATTTTTTCCATACAGCATGGTACTAGGTGTGCATCTGTCATATATGGCTTTTATCATGTTGAAGTACATTCCTTCTATACCCAGTTTTTTGAGAGTTTTTGTCATGAAGTGATGTTGAATTTTATTTAATGCTTTTTCAGCATCAATTAAAATGACCAGTATTCCATTGTATACCATACTGTATTTTATTAATCCACTCATGGATTGGCAGGCATTTGGGTTGTTTCCACATCCTTACTATAGTGAATTGTGTTGCCATAAACATTCGAGCACAGATGTCTTTATTATAGAATGACTTCTGTTCCTTTGGGAAGATGCCTAATAGTGCTATTGCTGGATCAAATGGTAGTTCTATTTTTAGCTCTTCGAGGTATCTCCAAATTCTTTCCCACAGAGGTTGCACTAATTTTCAGTCCCACCAGTAGTGTAAGAATGCTCCTATCTCTCCACATCCTCACCAACATTTGTTGTTTTGGGATTTTTTGATAAAGGCCAATCTCACTGGGGTTAGATGATATCTCATTTCCCTAATGATTAGAGATGTTAAGCATTTTTAATATGTTTGCTGGCCATTATTCTGTCATCTTTTTAAAATGTTCTGTTCATGTCCTTTGACCATTTATTGATGGGGTCATTTGACTTTTTCTTCTTGATTCATATATGCCAATAACAGTCAAAGTGAAATTCAAATCAAAAACGCAATACATTTTACAATAGCCTCAAAGAAAATCAAATATCTAGGTATATACTTAATGAAAGAGGTGAGAGACATATACAGGGAGAAGTGTGAAACACTAAGAAAAGAAATTATAGAAGATATGAAAAGATGGAAAAATCAACCTTGTTCATGGACTGGCAGAATCAACATTGTTAAAATGT
>NW_012142968.1:627312-628315 GCF_000956105.1 Propithecus coquereli | reverse complement strand
TTTTAAATTATTATGGGTACATAATTGCTGTATGTCTTTATAGGGGACATGTGATGTTTTGATACAGGCATATGATGTGAATTAAGTGAATCAGGGTAATTAGGGTATCCATTGCTTCAGATATTTATCATTTCTTTGTGTCAGGAATATTCCAATTCCCCATGTTTAGTTATTTTAAAGTATACCCTAACTTAGTGTTGATTAAAGTCACTTTGTTGTGCTATCAAATATTGTTCATTCTGTCTAACTATATTTTGCATGTATTAACCATCCTCACTACATCTCACCTCCCTGCTACCATTCCCAGAATCTTGTAGCCATCAATCTATTCTCTATCTCCATGAGACCAATTGTTTACAATGTTTAGCTCCCATATATGAGTGAGAACATGTGAGATTTGTCTTTCTGTGCTTGGCTTATTTCACTTAAAATAATGTTCTCTACTTCGATCCACGTTGTTCAAAATGGCAGGATTTCATTTTTTTGTGGCTATAAAATATTCCATTTTGTATATGTACCAAAGTTTTTTTTATCCATTCATCTGCTGATGGATACTTACATTGGTTCCATATCTCAACTAGTGTGAAAAGTGCTGCCATAAACATGAAAATTCACATATCTTTTTGACATACTGAATTCCCATCCTTTGGATATATATCCAGCAGTGGGATTTCTGGGTCATATGGTAGCTCTATTTTAGGTTTTTGAGGAACCTCCATACTGTTCTCCATAGTGGTTGCACTAATTTACATTCCCACCAACGGTGTACCAGGTATTGCCTTTCTCCACAGCCTTGCTAGCATTCATTATTTCCTGTCTTTGGTAAAAGCATTTTTAACTGGGGTAAGACAGTATCTCATTGTATACTACTTTTGGTTTCCATTTATTTATCTATAACTAATAATGTTAAGCATTTATTCATATACCTGTTGACCATTGGTATGTTTTCTTTTGAGAAATGTCTATTCAGATCTTTTGCCCATTTTTTAAATCAGATTATTTT
>NW_012142968.1:620614-623898 GCF_000956105.1 Propithecus coquereli | reverse complement strand
TTCATGTATTGAAGGACAATTAGGTTGATTCCAAATATTTGCAATTGTGAAATGTTCTGTGATAAACATTCAAGTGCAGGTGTCTTTTTGATTAAATTACTTCATTTCCTTTGGGTAGATACCCAGCAATGGGATTGCTGGATCAAATGATAAGTCTAAAGTTTTTCTTTGAGGAATCTCCATACTATTTTCCATAGAGGTTGTACTAATTTGCAGTCCCACCAACAGTGTATAAACATTCCTTTCTCTCTGCATCCATGGCAGTATGTATTTTTTTTTTGAATTTTTAGTAATATCCATTCTGATAATGGTAAGGTGGTATCTCATTGTAATTTCAATTTGCATTTCCCTGACGATCAGTGCTGTGGAGAAGTTTTCCATCTGTCTGCTGGCCATTTGTCTATCTTCTTTTGAAAAACTTTTGTTAGTGTCATTTGTTCACTTTTTGAAGGGTTGTTTTTTTTTTATTGCTGATTTGTTTCAATTTTTTGTAGAATCTGGATATCAATCCTTGGTCAGGTGTATAGTTTGCGAATATTTTCTCCCATTTTGTTAGTTGTCTATTAACTCTGTTGATTATTTCCTTTGCTGTGCAGAAGCTTTTTAATTTAATTAAGTCCCATTTATTTATTTTTGTTGTTGCTATATTTGCCTTTGGGGTCTTAGTCATAAATTCTTTGCCTAGACTCATGACTTTGAGAAATTTTTCTACATTTTCTTCTAGAATTTTTATGGTTTCATGCCATACATTTAAGTATTTGATTCATCTTGAATTAATTTTTTTATATCATGAGAGGTAAGAATCCTGTTTCATTCCTCTGCATGTGACTATCCAGTTTTCCAGAACCATTTATTGATTAGGACTTCCTTTCCCCAGCATATGTTGTTGTCTGCTTTGTAAAAATCAGTTGGTTTTATGTAGAAGATTTTATTTCTGCATTCTCTTTTCTGTTCCATTGGTCTGTGTCTCTACTTTTACACCAGTACCACACCCTTTTGGTTACTATAATCTTGTAATAAAATTTGAAATCAAGTAATTTGATGCCTCCAGATTTGTTGTTTTTACTTAAGATTACTTTTGCTTTTGGGGCTATTTTTTGGTTGCAAATAAAGTTTAGGATTATTTTTTGTAGATCTTTGAAATATAACACTGGTATTTTGATGGGGATTCTGATGAATCTGTAAATCTCTTTGGACGGTATGTATATTTTAGTGATGTTGAGTCTACCAATCCACGAGCAGGGGATGTGTTTGTATTTGTTTATGCCATCTGCAATTTCTTTCATCAGTGTTTTGTAGTTCTCCTTGTAGAGATATTTTACCTCCTTTGTTAATTATATTCATAGGCATTTTATTTTATTTTTGTAGATATTGTAAATTGTATTGAGTCCTTGATTTGAACTTCCACTTGGCAAGTATTAGCATATAGAAAAGACACTGATATGTGTCCATTGATTTTGTAACCTGAGACTTTTCTGAAATTATTTATCAATTCCAGGAGAATTTTCATAAAGTCTTTAGGGTTTTCTAGATACAAGATCATATTGTCAGCAAATAGGTATAGTTTGACCTCCACTTTGATGATTTGGATGCCCTTTATTTTCTTCTATTGCCTGATTGCTCTGGTTGGGATTTTCAATACTATGTTGAATAAAAGTGGTGACAGTGCGCACACTTGTCTTGTTGCAGTTTGGGGGGGAATCCTTTCAACTTTTCCTTATTCAGTATGATATTGGCTGTGGGTTTGTCATATATGTTTTTATAATTTTGAGATATATTCCTTCCATGCCTAGTTTGTTGAGGGTTTTTATCATGAAAAGGTGCTGAATCTTATTAAATATTTTTCTGCATCTATTGAGATGATCATGTCATCTTTGTTTTTGTTCCTCTTTATGTGGTGAATCACTTTTATTGATTTGCATATAGTAAACCGTCCTTGAATCCCTGGGATGAAACCCACATGATCATGGTGGATTATCTTTATGATGTGCTGTTGAATTCAGTTTGCTTGTATTATGTTGAGAATTTTTGCATCTATGTTCATAAGGGATATTGGTCTGTAGTTTTCTTTTTTTGTTTTGTCGTTTCCTGAATTTGGTATCAGGGTAATAATGGCTTCTAGAATGAGTTATGGAGGATTCTCTTCTTCTTGATATTATGGAATAGTCTCTCTAGGATAGGTACCAGTTATTCTTTGTAAGTCTGGTGGAATTTGTCTGTGAATCTGTCATATGTTTTGAGAAATTTTTCAATTTACTTCTTGATCTCTTCATTACTAGTCATTCATGAGCATATTATTTAATTTTCATGTGTTTGAATATTTTACAATTCCCCCCCCCATTATTGATTTCTCATTTATTTCCATTGTGGTCACAAAAAAAGTCCTTGGTATGATTTCACATTTTTTTTGATTTTTTTCAGACTTGTTTTGTGCCCTAGCATATGGTCAAACCTTGAGAATGATTCATGAGCTGAGGAGAAGAAAGTGTATTCTGCAGCTGTTAGATGAAACAATCTGTAAATATTTATTAGGTCCATTTGGTCTAGAGTGAAGATTAAACCCAATGTTTCTTTGTTGATTTTCTGTCTGGATGGTTATTCTAGTTCTGAAAGTCAACTGTTGAGGTATCCAACAATTACTTTATTGGAGTGTTTCTCTCTTTTTTTACATCTGATACTATTTGCTTTATATATCTGGATGCTCCAGTGTTGGGTGCATATACATCTATCTATCTATCTATCTATCTGTCTATCTATCTATCTATATAGAATTCTTACATCCTCTTGTTGAATTGACCCATTTATCATTACATAATGACCCTCTTTGTCTCTTTTTCAAGTTTTTTTCTTGTAATCTATTTTATCAAATAGAAGTATAGCTATTCTGGCTCTTTTTGGTTTTCATTTTCATGGAATGTCTTTTTCTATCCCTTTATTTTCAGTCTATGTGTGTCTTTATTGATGTAGTGGGTTTCTTACAGAGAACACACAATTGGCTCTTGTTTTTTCATCTGTTCAGCCAAACTATGTTTTTTGACTGGAGAATTTAGTCCATTCATACTCAATATTATTACTGATAGGTAAGGAATTACTATTGACATGCTGTTATTTGATTTCTGATTGTTTTGTCATCCTCTCTTTCTTTCTTCCTTCCTTCCTGTCTTTCTTTGTTAAAAGTAATTTTCTCTGGTAGTGTGTTTTAATTTCTTACCTTTTATATTTTGTGTATCTGTTGTCCATTTTTTTATTTGATGTTACCATGTAGTTTGCAAAAATATTTTATA
>NW_012142968.1:601775-619669 GCF_000956105.1 Propithecus coquereli | reverse complement strand
TCTTTTTTATTCTTTTCGAATTTTTACCCTTTGACTATGTATTTAAGTAGCCTTTCTTCAAGCTCAATATTTCTTTCTTCTGTTTGGTCAATTCTGCTGTTGTGAGTCTCTTATGCATTTCTCAGTGTGTCAGTTGAATTATTAAGCTCTAGAATTGCTGCTTGGCTTTTTTTTGTATTATTTTAATCTCTTTGTTAAATTTCTCTTATAGGCTTCTGAATTCCTTCTTCGTGTTGTCTTGAAGTTCACTGAACTTCTTCAGGACAACTACTTTGAATTATTTGTCTGAAAGTTCACCTGTTTCCATCGCTTGGGGATTGGTCACTCATATGTTATTTAGTTCATTTCGTGAGGTGATGTTTTCCTGGATGTTCTTGACATTTGTTTATGTTTGTCAATATCTGGCCATAGAAGAATTAAGTATTTATTTTAACCTTTGCACTCTGGGCTTGTTTGATTATGTCCTTCTTGAGAAGGCTTTCCAGATATTCAAAGAGAATTGAGAGCTGCTATCTAAATCTCTGGCCACTGCAGCTGTATCAGTGCTGGGATTACCTGAAGCTGAATAATGATGTTAGTCTTGCAGACTCCTGGTGGTACCACCTTGGTGAGCTTGGGTAAGATAAAAAACACTTCCCTGGATTACTAGGCAAAGTTTCTCACTCTGTATCCTCACTCTCTGTGCTGGGCTATTGGAGTTGGGGAGGAGTGACAAGGGCACCCCCTTGTGGCCACCAACACTAGGTCTCACCTCAAGCCAGCCCAATTTCACTCAAAGCCAGTGGTGACTTTTGCCTGTCTACCTCATATGCTTACTCAAAACCCAAGGGCTCTTTAGTCAGCAGGTAGTGAATCCTTCTAGGAATAGATCCTTCCCTTCAAGGCAGCATGTTTCTTTGTGGCCCAGTGTGGGGGCAGAAGTACCATCCCAGATCTAAGGCCTGGACTCCAGGGCTTCTTGGTACTTTATGTTAGTGTGGCTGAATCAGTACTCAAGTTGAAAAACACATTCCTCTGAACTCTTCCCTTTTCATTTCCCCGAATGGAAGAAGACTCTTTCTGAGCTGCACTGCCTGTATGAGTTTAGTCCAGGCCCCCTGCTGCTTTGGTCAACTGGTAGTGTAGCTAATTGTAACTGTTTTGGGGATGGAGGATTTCCCTAGGCAATGCAAGATTGTGTTTTCTGCCCTCTCCAGTGCCTTTTTCCCTGATAGAATATTAAAACCAGGTAGTACGATTGCTCACCTGATTTATGTTTCTTCTGAAGGTGCTTTCTTGTGCAGATAGTTGTTGAATTTGGTGTTCATGTGGAGCAACATTCACTGGAGGTTTCTATTCTTGACCTGTTACTTGTCTATAACACAAAATAAAAGCAAAAGTAGACATCTCGGGATTGCTACGGTCACTCATTTCATCATTTTAATCTATATTTGAAGCTCAAACTCTGCCTTCCCAGTTCAATGTTTTCTCAATGTCACAAGATTGTTTTTGTAGCTCCAGTCATCACATCCATGTTCTACAGAGCTAGAAATATTCCTTAAAAGTCCTGAGGACACTTTCTCTTTACACTCATCTTTCTTGAATTTTCTAATGCTGGCAGACAGGGGAGCGTGGGTGACCCTCCTATTGAGGTGGATCTGGGAGGTCAGTGGAGGAGTGCTGCTGGGAGTGGTGTGGGGTCATGGGGAGAGAAGTGGGGTGGGAGTTGAAATACGGCTACTGTTCCATCAATTCTGCTGCTTGTGCTGCTAAAGACAGAGAGACAATGAGTCCTGTATTCTGGTTCTATCTAGGGCTCCTGGAAGGGGAGGCCTTGTTTAGTGATGTGTTTGCCTTTCCAAGCATGGCTACTGGAACTGTCACTGTGATTAGTGAATGCTTTCACAAGGAACAAACCAATATAGGCTTTAAGCCATGTTCAGCTTTCACAGGAGCTGCATTTGAGCTGGGGTGACCATGTTAAGAGATGAGAAGTGCTGGGCATTTCCTCATATTTCCCTTTTCCCCATGCAAAAGTTCTGTGTTCATTGCCTCAAGATAAGTGTGAAATAGCAGAAAGGGATTTTAAAAAGTCTTCACCTCGATGTTTAATTTCAAAAATCTAGTACCTTAAGTTGAAACAGGATTCATGGACATGGACAATAGAATAAATATGGAATAATACAGATGACATAAAGCAAAGCTTCTGACTCAAAACATAAGAGTCTTTGGTAAATAGATAGAAGCTAGAATGTGGTGGGTCCCTGAGAGTAAATTAACTCTGCCTGTCACTCTTTCATGGTAAAGCCTATGAGTGGGGAAAGTAAATGAAAAACAAAACAAAAAATATCCTTGGATTGGTTAGGGGTATGTTATGGTCTGAATGTCTGCACCCTCCCCACCGGACCTCATATGTTGAAACTTAGTCCCCAGTGTGATACTGTTATATTAAGAGGTGGGTCTTTTAGGAGTTGATTAGATCATGAGGGTTCTGCCCTCATGGATGGGATTAATGTCTTTATAAAAGAGGCCCTAGGGAATTTGTTTGCCTCTTACACCATGTAAGGACACACAGAAGTCACCATCTATGAGGAATAGACCCTCATCAGATACCAAATCTACTGGCACCTTGATTTTGGACTTTCCAGCTTTCAGAACTCTATGAAATAAATTTCTGGGTTTTTTTATGAATTACCAAATGTAAAATGTTTTGTTATAGCGGACAGATGGACTAAGAGAGGGTATCTGAGTGAAGAGAAAGTCAGTGTCCTCCTTGCTTGGTAGAACCCAGGAAGGCAACTAAATAGCTAAATCCTAATGTAGCAATAGCTGACTGATGTGTTTAGAGACAGGTTTAGGCCTGAGACATCCTTATGGAGGTCCCCTGTGTACCTGAAAGGGACAGAGATAGCTGAGATAGAGCTGCATCTGATGGAACTTTGGGATTTGTAAACAAGAGATGACATAGAAGTGAATTGTGTCGTATCAAGTGCCAGCACAGATAAATGAGTGCCTGCCTATTATTTAAGCCTTAGTACCACATAACCCCCACTCCAGCCTTGGAACTTAGACTTGATTCTGGGGGAAAACGAAGAAACCCCAAATGGGTTGAGCTTAAGTTTTTACCACTACCATTTGATGAAATGGTGGCTTATAGTAGAAATTAAGTTCAGTTATTAAAAAAATTATTCTATTTTATACATGCTTGTATTTTGGCCTGAAATCTGTGCCCTCAATGCACTGAATACACATTTTCCATTATTTTTGGTAGTTATTTGGTTAATGTCTATCTACTCCACAAGATGATAAACTTCATGTAAATAGGGACTGTACTTGTTCTTGCTCACCAATATATCCTCAAACCTACCAAAATTCCTGATACATGGTAGGCACTATGTTTATTTTCTAGGTGCATGAAGGGGCAAAGTTACATTGATGAATAGGTTTTAAAAAGTGGAAAACCACTCTGTTACTTTCCTAAGGCTTCTGTAACAAAGTATCACAAACTGTGTGGCTTAAAATAACAGAAATCTATTATTGCACAGTTCTGGAGGCTAGAAATCTGAAATCAAGGTGTCAGCAAGGCCATGCTCCCTCTTAAACCTATAGGGGAATCCTTCTTTGCCTCTTCCTAGCTTCTGGTGGTTTTCCAGCAAATGTTGGTATTTTTTGACTTACAGGCGCATACCTCCAATCTCTCCCTTCATTATCACATGTCATTCTTGCTATGTGTCTCTGTGTCTTCATACGGCCACCTTCTTAAGAGAATACTAGTGCTCTTGGACTAGGGGCCCACCCTCATCTTAACTAATTACACCTGCAATCACCCTATTTCCAAATAAGATCACATTCCTAGGTATTGGAAGCTAGGACTTTAACATATCTTTTTTGAGAGGAGGGGGACACAATTCAACCCGAAACACCCACATACCTCCAATATCTTACAGGCGCTAAGTGCCAGGCCTTGTTTTTGTTATTGTACATTCATTATGTCAATTACTTAACCCTCATGCGAAATATTATTCTCGTTTTACAGAGAAGAGAATTGAGGCATTGAGGCTTAAAAAGGTTAATTAACTTGTTCAAGGCCATTAGGCTAATAAGTAAGGGGTCTGGGTATGTCTGAATCCAAGATAGCATGCCATCTCTCAGAAATCTAAAGGCTTGATGACTTCTTAAAAAATTTTCTCTTTCCCCCCTTTATGAGAAAGAATATAAAAATCAAATTTTATTCACTGTGTGTACACATTTTTACTTCATTGGTGCATTACTGATAGAAAATATGCTATACTACATGATAAGTAATGAAAAATAATGACGACACTCTTACATTTGCAGAGAACTTCTAGTTTTTCAAAGTATTTCCACATATATTTTCTAAATTAAGCTGACAATAAACTTTTAGATTACTAATAATTTAAAACAAATAGTAGAATGTGGATTAATCTACCAAACCAAATAAAACAATTTGTTGATCATAGGAAATCAGTGCAGAATATCTCTTTCTAGTGTTATCTTTGACTAAACAGAAAAGTTCTTTTAAGGATGAATTAGAGCTCTTCTATTACATTATTCCATTTCAAAATATGTTGTCTACTTGGCCCAAGGTTAAGTGGCCAGTGGTTATGCATTATAAAACTCAGAACTATCTGGGGGTGAATTTGGGGTAATATTACTTAATCTCTTAATGACTTTGTGATATCTATACATCCTGGTGGGGGGGTAAGCTTTTTAGTATTTGATGTAACAACTGAAGAAACAGATGTTAGCCCATGATGGAAGAAAAAAATTCAATATTGAGTGTAGTCCTAGATGGATATGTGTAAAAACTGGCTACTATATAAAATTGTAACTCCCCCTGCTTTTACTCCATCAAATATGCTATGAAAACTATTATAAAATCAGACTAGGAGTCATAGCAAAATGGAATAACAAAAATCTTCAATATATGAGTGTTCTTACCTCTCCACATCCACGCCAACATTTATTGTTTTGGGACATTTTGATAAAGGCCATTCTCACTGGAGATAAGTGATATCTCATTGTGGTTTTGATTTGCATTTTCCTGATGATTAGAGATGTTGAGCATTTTTTCATATGTTTCTTGGTCATTATTCTGTCTTATTTTGAAAAGTTTCTGTTCATGTCCTTTTCCCACTTTTTGATAGGGTTTTTTGATTTTTTCTTGCTGATTTTCCTGAGTTCTAAATAGATTCTAGTTATCAGCCGTTTATCAGATGTGTAGCATGTGAATATCTTCTCCCATTCTGTAGGTTGTCTGTTTGCTCTCATGATAGTTTCTTTGGCTGTGCAGAAGCTTTTTAATTTGATCAGGTTTTCCTCTAGAATTCTTACAGTTTCACGCCTTATGTTTAAGTCTGTTACCCACTGTGAGTTGATACATTGCTGGTGGGACTGCAAACTAGTGCAACCTCTGTGGAAAGCAATATGGAGATACCTTAAAGAGTACAAGTAGATCTACCATTTGATCCAGCAATACCATTACTGGGCATCTACCCAAAAGAGCAAATGAGACTCTATAAGAAAGGCACCTGCACCCGAATGTTTATAGCAGCATAATTCACAATTGCAAAGATGTGGAAACAACCCAAGTGTCCATCAATACATGAGTGGATTAATAAAATGTGGTATATGTATACCATGGAGTACTATTCAGCTGTAAGAAACAATGGTGATATAGCACCTCTTGTATACTCCTGGATAGAGCTGGGACCCATTCTATTAAGTGAAGTATCCCAAGAATGGGAAAATAAACACCACATGTACTCACCAGCAAATTGGTTTCATTGATCAACACCTAAGTGCACACATAGGAATAACATTTATCGGCAGATGGGAGGGGTGAGGAGGGGATGGGTATATACATACATAATGAGTGTGATCCACACCGTCTTGGGGTGGACACTCGAAGCTCTGACTTGGGGGAGCGGGGGGCAAGGGCAAGATACATAACCTAGACATTTGTACCCCCATAATATGCTGAAATAAAAAAGAGGAAAAAAATCTTCAATAGTTCTAAAACTCTTAACCCCTGGCCACTGAACACATTTCTAGGTGGCCAGTGCCTGGTTTCTATGCCTTTGCCATGAAATGAAAGATCTCCTTCCTTCAGTAGGTACCCAGTACTTTCACACTCCTAGCATCCTTCAAGATTTGTTCTGCCTGAATGATATTCTGAGCTTCTCCCTTCACTCTCCCTATTATAAAACTCTATGTGGAGCTTTCATATTGCAAATTATTGGATAAAGTAGAGATTACTGAGATAATCTGTTATCCCCCTTAGGAAGATTGTTGTATCAGTTAAGAATGCAATCTGTTGGAAAAATCAGAAAACATTAGCATAAGGAAGGCATAAGGAGATAAGTTTGGGAGTAGGCAGTCTAGGGATTAGTAGTGTAGCTCAATAATGCCATCAAAGATCTAGATTCCTTCTATCTTCCTCTTTTCCATTCTTACCAATATAGGCTTCTGCTCTCATGCTTATTACGTTATGCTTGGGAGATAACTACTGTACCTCTGGGCCTTACAACTGAGGTGATGGAAGGAAAAAGGGGGGAAGGGAGCATCAAGGGACAAAATGGTAAAGGGCTTTCTCGTAGCAAGATTTTTCCTTTGAGAACAGAAAGGGATGCACTTCCCAGGGATGTTTTATACACCTCATTGGACAGAGCTATGTGTCATGGCTAATTTTAATGATTTAACAACGCTACAGGAAAATAGGGAAATAGAGTTGTTTTTAGCTGGTGCATTACTACCATGAACAAAATAGGTTTCTGTTAGTAAGGAAAAAAAGGGACATAAAACAAGCACTATCTACCACAATAAGTATTTTGACACAATATGGAAAGAAAGAAAGAATGTTTTTGTCACTGTCAAATTGCTTTTAACTGATCAACACTTAAGTGCACATATAGTAATAACATTCTTCGGGTGTTGGGCAGATCGGACGGGGAGGAGGGGATGGATATATACACACATAATGAGTGCGGTGTGCACCGTCTGGGGGATGGACATGCTTGAAGCTCTGACTCGGGTGGTGCAAGGGCAATATATATATATAACCTAAACATGTGTATCTCCATAATATGCTGAAATAAAAAAGAAAAGAAAGAAAGAAAGACAGACAAATGAAAAGAAAAAATCTAACGGTGGCATTCTAAGCATCAATGAAGGGACCATAGGGGAGATATTTTGGAGACTAAGTTGCCTTTTTTGAGACTCCTCAAATTATCCATATAGGCAGAAGCCTACTTCATCAATATCATAAAAGATACTAGTTGTTAAAAGCCAACTTTGTGCCATGCACTGTATGTATTTTGTTTCATTTAATTTTCACAGCAACCCTGCAAGATAGGAGCATACAGTCTAATTACAATACCATATAAGTAGTGCTAACAACAGGACACAGCGTGCGATGGGAATACCAAAGAACAATGCATAAAATTCAGCTATGAGCTTTGTAAAAGTTGAAAAAAAATTGTATGTATCTGTTTTCAAAATTCTTTCATTGGTAGTATAAGAGAATATAGTATAGTAGAAAGGGTAAGTGACAAAATTAGACTTTTTACTGTAGCCCAATAAGAAAAAATATGTTTAAGATTATACTACGTCTGTATTCTGTTGTTGCTTTTGAAACTTAATGTCATGGTTACCCATTGTAGGCAAATTTGTCCCTATTTTTCCAGCAGTGTCTTAAAAGTACACTAACAGATAATTTGTCTTGGCAGAATTGCTCATTCTAGAACACCTGTCAACAGATCTCATAAGAACTAAATTTATTTCTCAAAATGTTTTATAATTTATTTCACCATGCCTTTCTGTTTGTTTGGCCTGTTGTTTGGTTGTTTGCAAGTTAGTCATCCTGCTATTGGCCACCTTTGACAAGAAAAGACTCTTTTTGCAAAGACCGCAAGAGGATGTTTTGTGTGCTTTTCTGAACAACTTCAAACAGATTGAGGAGTTCCATGATGCATTTGAAAATATGTTTGTTTTTTAAAGGGTACCAGGTGTTCAGTGCTATGGATTAGAACTGCCATTGTTAAGAATACAAAGAAATGAATGAACATATAGACATTCTTTTAATATGGTCTTAACAAAAAGATATTTCTCCAGGTCTCGGATATACTTGTTAAGTATCAGATGATTGATTTTCATCAGAGAAAGCAGCCTTTCACTAATATCTCACCAACAGTGAATAGAATACAGACTATCCACCTTAAATACTGAAAATATATTGAAGTCTGTCATTGTAGACAGAATAGCCAGCACTGAGGTGATTCACATTACAAGTATACTTCCCTCTGTACACCAGACACTTAAACATCTCAGTTGTTAGGTCTATTTTTTGTTATATTTGGCTTCTTAAAAATGAGCTTGTAATTCAAGTAACCAGAGATTGTTTCCTTAACAGTGGAAGATACCACAACTGCCAATATCACCATCTCTTTAAGTATACTTTAAGTATAATTAGTGTTTTGAGATATCTGAATCAAGTATTTGATTAGTTATACCTGCTTGTACATCTCTTAAGTAAGGGTGAGGTGTACTTAGTTTCTCATTTTTCAGGTTTTGTCATCTTTTTCATGTTAATGGAAGGTACAGTGCAAGTTAGAGAAACAGAGGATGATGAAAAAAAAAAAACTGAAGGTATCTTGAGAGTTAAGTGGCAGATTTAGTTCACCATTAAACAGAAAAAAAGAAGAGAATGAGAATGAGATGTTTTAGGTAATATTGAGTTGAAAATTCTAAGCTTGTACGAAGCCCCAGGTAATATTTTGATGCTTGGTTATTTTACGTATATGTTCTTTTTTTCCCCCTCTGTAAATGGTTTCTACATCATTACTGGTGTCTTCTATCCAGGGTATTTTCACTTTTTAATGATGAAAATTGTCTGAGTGCTTTTGAACCAGAAAATATATATGTGTATAATAGATAAATATATATCTGGTTCATTTTTTTGTTTTCTGGATCAATCTGGTGTGCACGGTTGATGGAATTGTTACAAGCCATCATTTCCTATGGATTTAATTAAGACTATAAATTCCTGAGAGCATGGACCTTATCATCTGTATATTTTAAACTACGTATACTGTGATGCTATCAGTCTTATTCTCTCAAGTGTTCAGGCAACATGTGCATTCAATCTGATTGCACTGGGGAAAACAGGCTTCTTCATAATTCTGTCCCCAAGCCCACTCTGGCTTTAATTCCAATCAGCTCCTGAGCTGATTCTTCCTGCAGCCATGGTTACACATAGTCACTTCACTTTGGCACCTATTAGTAAGTCTCTAAGAGGTACAAAAATAAGACACGCAGCTGTATTAAGTCTGTTCCTATTTCCAGAGAATTTCTAAAGAAGAACACAACCCCTATTAATCACAGAAACTCTCTGTAGGTTTACAATAGCTCATGATCTATGGGTTTAAAGAATCAGGCAGAATAGAAATGATCAGGATTGAATATTGACACTGCTGCTTCTAAATTGTTTATTCCATCTTCAGGAATTAGTTCCAATTTCAGTTTAAATAACACAATATGATTTCCTTCATTTTCAAATACATTACAGGTTAACTCTATATATCCAAACAAATGGAAGTTATATTGCACTATTTTCAAAAGGGCTGCCTTATTTTCCCAATAGACAATGTATAAACAATATGAAATATTATAATATAAAAAACTATATTCTTGATATAACTGATATTTTTAACATTTTTCTTTTTCTTTTTTTTTTTTTTTTTTGAGACAGAGTCTCGCTTTGTTGCCTGGGCTAGAGTGAGTGCCGTGGTGTCAGCCTAGCTCACAGCAACCTCAAACTCCTGGGCTCAAGCGATCCTTCTGCCTCAGTCTCCCAAGTAACTGGGACTACAGGCATGCACCACCATGCCTGGCTAATTTATATATATATATATATATATATTAGTTGTCCAGCTAATTTCTTTCTATTTTTTTAGTAGAGACGGCGTCTTGCCCTTGCTCAGGCTGATCTGAAACTCCTGGGCTCAAACGATCCTCCCGCCTTGGCTTCCCAGAGTGCTAGGATTACAGGCGTGAGCCACCGCACCCAGCCAACATTTTTCTTAATTACAAAGTAAACATATGCCAAATGCAAAAAAATTTGTTAAAACACCAAATAATACAAACACCAAAAATCATTTGTAATACCATCACCCAGAGATAATCATTGTTAATGTTTTGCATATATATATCTATCTACAGTCACATTTATAATTGCATTTCTATATCTAATCCAAAGAAGAATCATGTAATATTATGAATACTATTTTGAAGCTTTTATTTTAACTTAGCACTGGATTGTGAATTAATATTCCTCAATGACATGATTTTGAATGGCAGTATACCTTACCTCCGTATGGACTTACTATAATTTGCTTAAGCAATTCTCCATTGCCTGACATTTTGATTGTTTCTAATTTTTCACTATTATAAATAACATCATGATGAGAATCCCTATGTATTAATTTTTGAATACATCTCTTATTATTTCCTTAGTATGAATCCCTAAGAGAGAAAATTCTAGATGAAAGGTTATGCTTATTACCAAACTATAGCTGGCATTGTCATAATATGTTTACATTTTCCTGTAGAAATGAAATCCATTGGATTGTTTATGTGGAGACACAGTTACTCATATATTTAAATATTTATAGTGTGGCTATTATATTTTGCACATAATGAAACATCTGCACATAAGTGCATTTATTTCTGTCTGGACATTATTTGTGTGGCAAATCAGTATTGAAAATACTTAGTTTTCATTAAATACAGGACATTTCCCAGAAGCTTTGCCTGAACACAGATATCACAAAATGACAATGGAAAAAGCAAAGCACCAACTGATTTTCCATCAACAAAGCTGAGCTTTCTCAGAGTGTGTGTACCCTGGACATACAATGTAAATGAAAGTATAGGGGAAAAATGGCAAGGGCCATTCAATAATCCTATATCTAGTGTCTACTTTGTACATAGTACCATGCTAAGTATCGTGCATTTGTATGTGCATAGAATGGTGGAGATTGGTGCAAAATTATACATAGAAAAACAGAAGTTCTTCTTTCAAGGACTTCCAGGAAATGGTTGCTGAAAAATAGGATATTCCATAAAAAGACTACCTGGGGAATGTAGCAAAGCTCTCTCACCAGACAAAAACAAATCTGGATGAGTAGATTAAAGCTAAAAATAGGCTTGTGATGATCAGAATAAAAGTTCATTCTAATAACTCTGTATTTTAATCATACAATCATTGTCCTAAAATTTTAGGATTCCCTAAAAAGTATGCTATAATGTGACAAGAAATATTCACATACTGAATATAGACAAATAGCAGATTTTCAAATTTGTCCTGACCCAAATGTTCCATTGTAAAAATCTTTCTAGAAGGAATAATAGATTTTGATAAAAGGTAGACAACTTTAGAATTGAGGTAGGGATAAAGAGAGGTCTATTAGATTCCTGAAAAGCATATGTGCTATGATTTATTAAACTTTACTTCTATTTTTTGACCACCTACTCTATGATTAGCACTTGCTAGGCCCTGTGGAGACAAAGACAAATAAGACAAGATCTCCGAACTTATTCGATGGAGAATAGCATTATATCTTATCTGATGGAAAAGAATCAAAATGGATAATTTTTACTGAAGGCTCTGTATATATGTATCAAGGTTCTTGGTTGCAAGAAACAGGAACTGACTCTGGCTAGATTAAGCATAAAAGGATTGTTCATACACTCTTAGTCTAATGGGACCAGAGAACTAAACTTGAAAGTCTGATAGGTTGTACTGTTGAGGTCATTGACACTGGAGACTACCACAAGAACTTATACCACTACTGCCTCCAGTAATTGGACATAGATGTTGCTATTGCCACTGCCCATCACCAGAATTATTTCTGGATGACCCCAGTGTCCTCACGTTATTAGCTTCTATTCAAGTCTGGGGTTGGTGATTCTGATTGTCAGAGGCTAAGTATTTTCATGCCCTATTTATAAGGGTGGTTGGAAAAGGGAGTATCTGGTATTTCCATCTTCTTCTATATTAGGAGGTGGGATATGCCTTATAAAGTGAACGACTGCCAAGAAATAAATAGATGTTCAAGATAATAGGCAGCTACAATGAATTACAAATATCCTCTCTGGTTACACACTATATTAAGTTATTTATTCACCTTTCTTTTTTAATCTGCAGGGAACCACTATGTTAGGTGGATGCATTAGTCATATAAGGCAAGGTTGTGCTAAAAAATGGCCTCCAAATCTCAATGGTTTATAACAGTGAAGGTTTACATCTCACTCATGCTGCATGTCCATTGTAGGTCAGCAGTGTAGGGAGGTGGCTTTGTTGTCATTGTCCTCTCCCAGGCACCAAGAATGACAAAGATTTCAGCATCTTGTTATGCCACCATCTCAGTATTAGACTTTAGAGTTTAATAAATCAGAGAAAGAGAGATCAAGGGTTAAATCATGCCGATTAAATGCTTCAGCTTGAAAGTGAAACAAGTAAGTTTTCCCATTTCATTAGCCATAACTACTTGTGTAATCATGTCTAAGTTAATGAAAGTGGGGTAATATAATCCTCTATGTATCTATAATTAGAAAAAGAACTAGATTTGGAGAGAATATTAGTAATGTCTACCACTGTAGGCACTATTTTTTCAGCACCTTTATTTTTGAGGAAATGTACACACAGAGAGTTTTAAGTGAGGTAGTAGTAAATGATAGAACTGAGATTTCAATATTTTATAATATTACATTATGTATTATAATAACAATAATATCTAACATACATGGAAATTACTAAACATCGTTTTAATTTTCACAAACCTTTCATATAAATTTAATCATTGTCTCAATTTAATAGATTAGGAAACACAGGCTCTGAGAAATTCAGTAATTTGCTCAAGGTTACATAGCTAGTAAATGATGGATCAAGCCTGGAAGCAGTAGTGCTATTTCAAAGCTCATGTTTTAACCTCTATACCATATGGCCTTCACATGCTCTGCTTTCTAACACAATAGAGACAACGTACAGTAATCAGCTAGTTTGAATGAATGTAACTGATTACTCAAAGTTGATTATTTATAATAGATGTTTAGAGCTGTAAGGAATTTTAGAGATTGTCTAGTCCAATGTTCTGCTTTTTCATGTTAGGAGATTGAGGACAAAAGGGAGAAAGAGGTTTACATAGAATCGTTGTTATATGCTGGTAGAGCTAGAATTCAAATGCAGGTCCTAAGCAATATTTCGTCAGATATTGAAACCTGAAGAAATTTTCTGCATCTTTAGATACTAGGATTACCTCAGAAGCTCATCCTAGACCATATTCCATCCAGCCCTCATGGATATGTACTCTTTCTTTCATTCACAAGAATATTCTCACTAGTTTTCAGGGACTGGGAAGAAAGATGAATGATAGAAAGATAAATGCATTTGGGTAGACCAACTAACCAAATTTAAGAAGGGAAGATTACTTAAGAGCCTGTTTCTACCTTAGCTGTGAATTGACTGAAGGGAGAGGGGAAAAACCTGATTATTAATAGCTAATCAGTAAGAGAATGTCTGGAAATTTTCCCTCACAGCTATTCTAAATGGATCCAAATCATAAATTCATGTGAAAAGGTGAAGTGAGAAAAGACGATTAGGCCTTATATTTTGCTGCTCACACCCCTTTGTAGTATTTTATTCTCATTCCAAATGTTTGTTTGTTGTGATAGTTAGGATAGCTTCTGTCATAGGCAGCTCAGGTTGCTATAACAAAATGCCATAGACTGGGTTACTTAAACAGCAGACATTTATTTCTCACTGTTACGGAGGTTAGGAAGTCCCACAATCTGGTTGCTGGCTGATTTGATTCCCTCTTCCTGGTTTGCAGATGGCCCGCTTCTTGTGTATCTTCACATGGCAGAGAGATTGGGGGTGGGAGGGCTCTGGTCTTTTCTTCTTTCCATAAGGGTTTGCCAATTTCATCATCAGGGCTCCACTCTCATGAACCTTATCTAAACCTAATTACCTCCCAAAGGCCACGCCTCCAAACATTATCACACGGGATTAGGACATGAATTTCACAGGGACAAATACATGCAGTCCATTTACTCTGAAGCAGGTTAAAAAAATCATTCAGTCCCTAGCAGCCTCTGTTTAATAAATTCCAATCCTATGGCAAGATTGCACTACTGTTACTTATATTTGAATTAACAGATAATTCAATGGGGATCTTAATTACACAGAGTGCTCATTGTGTATTCTTGGAATAAAACAGCTAGAAAACAGTTTCAAATAAAGTTAACATTTATAGCCCTTGTCTGGTATGTGGAGGGAACCATGCAAGATGTTTCTTCCCAGAACTTTTGTAATAGTTTGAAATTTAGGAGGAAGAAGGGCCAGATAGGAAGGAGGAAAAAATCTAATTATTAGTTGAATAAGACTACCTGTGATTAAGAATAAGAATACAAATGCATCCTTCTGATATATAAATAATGACATTTCTGAAGACATAGGACTGGAGAGTAGTTAGGTGTTGGATAGAGTCCATTTTTATTAATAACTATACAATTATAGATGATAAGTTATTTCCATGCTGTTTGGTGGTTTTATGAGTGACTTCAGCTATCAGCATTGGAATTTTAACTTGAATTTTGCACCTGTTGGAAATGTAAAAAGTCAAATTAATAGATAAAAGAAACTTCTTTCAAATTGCCACATACCACGATAAGCATAAATCTATTTTATATATGTATGTATTTTATCTAAATTGAGTTTAAGAAACCATCACAGCCCTAGAGGAGCCTCATGAAACATGACAATTAAATGTAATGTGATATCGTGGATGAGATCCTGTAACAGGAAAAAAATATTAGGTAAGAACTAAGGAAATATAAATTAAGTATGGACTTTAGGTAATAATAATGTGTCGATGTGGGTTTCTTACTTTTGACAAAGACTATAACAATGATAACAACAGCAGAAACAGGGTGCTGGGTATATGGAACTGTCTGTAATATTCTTTCAACTTTTCTTCAAAATTTTGGTAAAATAAAAAAATATTAATTATTTTTAAAAAGAGAAGTCTACTATGCTAGAGTGGAAAAGTTCTACTACTAAATATAATTTAGTGACTATAAGTTTAGTGTTAGGCCAGGAAGTGTCAAACAGATTAAAGATAGTGAGTAGAACCCAGGAATTACACTCATAGGAACACAGTATAATCTTAAAGTGGTATTTCATTAAATCTGTGAAAAATTGGAATATTTAACAAATAGTGTTGGAAAATTTTAAAATATGCAAGGCATGTTCAGGAAATGATAAAACATTTGAAGTGACTGAGAGATGGGATATGTTGAGGTTAGGAATAGAGGGAAAGACAGGACAAGGATTTGAGGGAAATACTGGAGTTAGTATAATATAATGGCTAAGAGCTTTATCCTTGGAGTTAGGTTTTGTTTTTGGCTTTATTACTTACTCTACCAATCAACAAAGATGTGACTTTTGGTAGAGAGCCATATTTCCTACATCTCAGTTTTTTCATCTGTAAAATGAATATAATAACTACCTTTCTAATAAGGAGGATTTAATAAAACAATTCATAAAAACCTTCTGAAGACTACTAGGCATAAGGCAAATTTTAAATATTGTCTATTCTTATTTTTAATTGTTCAGTTGTTAATTACTGTTACAAGAATTAATTAAAGTGCTTATTTCCCATTTACTTTCCAACACTGGGATTATCAAACTTGTTTTATTTTTTTAAGTGAAAAATGACATCTTGTTGATATTTATATTTTTCTAATTATAAGTGTGACAAAACATATTTTAGTATGCTTATTGACCACTTGTATTTCTTTTTTTATGGTTTGAATAATAATACAGTTTATCTGTATGCCAGGTATTCGCTTTGTGGAACATCTATGGTGATTATTTTATTGCTGTAAGATCACATGCATAAAATTAACCATTTTAAAGTGAACAATTCAGTGTCATTTAGTACATTTGTGATGTTGTACACCCACCATCTCTATCTAGTTCCAAAACATTTCTTATTTTGTGAATTGACCATTTTGTTTTTTTTCTATTGAGGAGTATTATTTTTTCTGGTTAACCTGTTTGACTTATTTATATATTAAGGGCAGTCACTCTTTCACAGCATATACCTTTCAAATATTTTTCTACAAGCTTATCTTTTGCCTTTTAGCTTAATTTGAAAACAGATACATCTTAGAGGTACCTTAGTTGTATTTTCCAACACAATTTCTTCCAAAGCAAAATAATCTTCAAATTTTAGTGTTGGAAGGTACTTCAGTTCTCATAACCTAACATCCAATTTATCTTTTTACCAAATCCAAAAAAAAAAAACAAAAAAATACCCAGAATCTCATTTAATATTTTTCTTGAGAGATTATCATTGATCTGTGCTTAAATACTTCCAATTATGAGGGTTCTTTACCTCATGAAATTGAATTTCATTCATTTTGACAGCTATAAAAAATTCTTTCTAATATTGAACTAAAATCGATCACTTTACAATTTCCATCTGTTGTGTTGGTTCTTTTTAAATATAAACACAAAACGATTTTTTCTTTTCCACATGACAGCCCTTCAAATACTTTAAGGCAGATCTTATTCTTCACCTTAGCTTTCTTTTCTCCAACATGATGGTATTTGTTGGCATACGATAAACGTTTTTGCAGTTCCTGTTAAGGGTGTGATTTGGAGGAGGTAAACAATGTACTTTTCTTTCTTTTCTCTTTAAAAACTTAGTAGAGTATATTTGAGCAAAGAACGATTCGTGAATCAGGCAGCCCTCAGAGCCAGAAGAGGTTCAGAGAACTCCCAACAAGTTACTTTTCAGTGGAATAAATATGAGCTTCATACTTGCCAACTGTGAATCTTTCATTTAATTCACCAAGGCTCTCCAGATAGTGGGAGAAAATTACATTCATCCCATTGTTGTAAAATTTGCCTCACCTTTTCCTTTAATTGAATAGTTATTGTGTTATACATATGACATGGAATATGTTACCTTTTAGGGCAGTTTTAATAAGAAATACATCACATTGAAGAAGTACATCAAAAAAGCACTGAATAATTCACAACAGATTAGCATGCCTTCAAGTTTAGCAGCTAACCATTCTAGTTTTCTGGCTCTTTAGGTGCCTTGTGTTTACGTGTATAGAATTTAATGGCAAAGTGATAGTTGCTCCACATAATTTAACCTAACAAAAGTTTATGTATGTGCACAAAACTCTTGTATACACTGCAATCAACCAGATATAATAAGTGTTATGGTTTGGATATTTTTCCCCTCCAAACCTCATGTTGAAATTTGATCCCTAATGTTGAAGGTGGGACTTAACAGGTGTTTGAGTTTTGGGAGTGGATCCCTCATGAATAGATTAATGCCCTCTCTTGTGGTGAGTGAGTACTCACTCTATTAGTTCATATGATGGCTGGTTGTTAAAAAGAGCCTGGCCAAGAGGATTGCTTGAGCCCAGGAATTTGAGGTTGCTGTGAGCTAGGCTGACGCCACGGCACTCACTCTAGCCAGGGCAACAGAGACTCTGTCTCAAAAAAAAAAAAAAAAGAGCCTGGCACCTCCCTTCTCTTCCTTTGCTTCCTTTTTAGCCATGTTATTTCTGCATAAGCCAGCTTCCCTTTTCCTTCCACCATGAGTGGTAGCAACCTGAGATTCTCGCCAGATGCAGATGCTGGTGTCATGCTTCTTGTATAATTTGCAGAACCATGAGCCAAGTAAACCTCTTTTCTTTGTAAATGATTCAGCCTCAGGTATTCCTTTATAGCAACACAAAATGGACTAAGACAATAAGAAGTAACTTTTAAGTTTGCTCAGAAATTAAATATTTCCTTACATCATTCTTATTTA
>NW_012142968.1:595998-597772 GCF_000956105.1 Propithecus coquereli | reverse complement strand
ACAATTTCTTTATCCATTCATCCATTGATGAACACTTAGGTTGATTCTATATCTCAGCTATTGTGGATACTGCTGCAATAAACATGGGAATGCAGATATATTTTTGATATACTGAATTCCCATGCTTATATACCCAACAGTGGGATTGCTGGGTATATGGTAGTTCTATGTTTAGTTTTTTTGAGGAAATTCCATATTGTTCTTCATAGCAGTTACACTAATTTACATTCCCACCAACAGTGTACCAGGGATTCCCTTTCTCCGTAGTCTTGCTAGCATTTGTTATTGTCTTTTTGATAAAAGCCATTTTAACTGGGGTGAGATAATATTGTAGTTTTTCTCTGCATTTCTCTGATGAATAATGTTGTTGAGAATTTTTTTGTATACCTGTTGAACATTTCTATATCTTCTTTTGATAAATGTCTATTCAGATCTTTGGTCTATTTTGAAAATTGGATTATTTGATATTTTCCTATTGAGTTGTTGGGGCTCCTTATATAGTCTATTGATATAGCCATTGTTGAATGGGTAGTTTGTAAATATTTTCTCCCATTTTGTGAGCTGTTTCTTCACTTTGTTGATTGTTTCCTTTGTTGTGCAGAAGCCTTTTACCTTGATGTGATCCCATTTGTCCAATTTTGCTTTGGTTGCCTATGCTTTGGGGGTATTACTCAAGAAGTCCTTGCCCAAACAGATGTCCTGAAGCATTTCCCAATGTTTTCTTTTAATAGTCTCACAGTTTCAGATCTTAAATTTAAGTCTTTAATCCATTTTGATTTGATTTTTGTATATGGAGAGACATAAGGATCTAGTTTCTTTCTTCTGCATATGCATATCCAGTTTTCCCAGTACCATTTACAGAAGAGACTGTCCGTACACCACTATATGTTCTTGACAACTTCGTTGAAGATAAGTTCACTATAGATGTGTGGATTTATTTCTAGGTTCTCTATTCTGTTCCAGTGGTGTATGTTTCTGTTTTTATGCCAGTACCATGCTGTTTTGGTTAATACAGCTCTGTAGTATAATTTGAAGTCAGGAAATGTGATTCGTCCAGTTTTGTTCTTTTTGCACAGCATAGCTTTGGCTATTCTGAGTCTTTAAGTTCCATATAAATTTTAGGGTTATTTTGTCTATTTCTGTGTAGAGTGCCTTTGGTATTTTGATGCGAATTGCATCAAATCTGTAGATTGCTTGGGGAGTACAGACATTTTAACAACATTGATTCTTCCAATACCTGACCATAGAATGTAATTCCATTTTTTTATGTTCTATTCATCATCTCTCATCATCGTTTTATAGTTTTCATTGTAGAGATCTTTCACTTTTTTTTGGTTAGGTTTATTCCTAGGTATTTTATTTTATTTGGAGCTATTAGAAATGGGATTATTTTCTTGGTTTCTTTTTTTCAGATTGTTTGCTATGAGCATGCAGAAATGCTACTGAATTTAGTATGTTGATTTTGTATCCTGCAACTTTACTGCATTTGTTTATCAGTTCTAGTAGTTTTTTTCCCCCCTCCGATGGAGTCTTTAGGTTTCTCTAGATACAAGATCCTATCATTTACAAACAAGGATAATTTGACTTTTTCCTTTCCAATTTGGATTCCCTTTATTTCCTTCTCTTGTCTGATTGCTCTAGCTAGAATTTCCAGTGCTGTGTTCAATAACAGTGGTGAAAGTGGACATCCTTGTCTTAGCCAGATCTTAGAGGATAGGACTTTAGTTTTTTTTCCCATTCAGTATGATACTAGCGGTTGATCTGTTATATATGG
>NW_012142968.1:593904-595948 GCF_000956105.1 Propithecus coquereli | reverse complement strand
AATTTCAGAAAAGGAAATGGAAAAAATTAGGAAGCTCATTGTATGAAGATAATATTTTTCAAAATTTTTATGGCATCTGTTCTCATTTGATGCAATGAGTAATAAATACAACTTTTAAATTACAGTTGTGCTTTTGGTAGTCTTTGGTTGAAGATCATTGACAGTCCTTTGTCTCTAATTACATGATGGTAAGACATTGTGTGTAAATTTTTTCATTGATGTGCTGAATGAATTCTTTGAAAATGTTCTCTCCATTTTTTCATCTTTTCTCTTCCTGGAACTACTATTAGTTGGATGTTGAACATACTAGCCTAATTGTCAAAATTTATTATATTTTCTCCTTTATTTTCTGTATCTTCATATTTTTTTGTACTTTCTATGAAATTTCCTAAGTGTTATCTTTTCAGCCATTCCTTTATATTTCATTATTTGATTACAGTTACAAGGCCTGGTGTATGGTTAAGATATATGAAAAATGGGAAATTACATTGGAAAGACCCAGTATGGTAACTCAAAATCACAGAGAAGTTTATAAATTGAAACCCTAATATAGTCAAATCTATTGATCTAACTACCACTATAGAGGAAGGAAGAAAGATAAAGACACATATTGAAGACCCTTGAGAATGAAGTTTGTCAAATCCAGAGTGTGGGAAATTCTATAGGACATAGAACTCAATTTCCCCAACTAGCGAATGATATGGGGGGAAAAGGAGTGATCTGTTACAGATTTAAAGAGCTTTAAGAGACATATAAACCAAATACAATGTGTGGTTTAGATCTTTATTCAGACAAAACAACTGCTAGGCAATCACTGAAACAACAAAAATGAATGAATGGGACTTGATTAAATTAAAATGCTTCTGCACAGCCAAGGATAATTAACAGAGCAAATAGACAACCTACAGAATGGGAGAAAATATTCTTAATCTATACATCCAATAAAGGATTAATAACCAGAATCTTCAAAGAACTCAAGCAAATCAACAAGAAAAAAATCAAACAACCCCATTAAAAAGTGAGCAAAAGACATTAACAGAAGCTTTTGAAAAGAAGATAGACAAATGGACAATAAACATATGAAAAAATGCTCAACATCAGTGATCATCAGGAAACTGCAAATTAAAACCATGTTGAGTAGTACTCCATTGTATATATATACCACATTTTATTAATCCACTCATGTACTGAAGGGCACTTGGATTGTTTCCACATCTTTGCAATTGTGAGTTGTGCTGCTATGAATATCCACGTACAGATGTCTTTATTATAGAATGTCTTTCTTTTTTTCCTTTGGGTAAATACCCAGTAGTGGGATTGCTGGATCAAATGGGAATTCTACTTTCAGTTCTTCGAGGTATCTCCATATTACCTTCCATAGAGGTTATACTAGTTTACAGGCCCAGCAGCAGTGTATGAGTGTTCCTATCTCTCTGCATCCATGCCAATATTTATTATTTTGAGAAGTATCACAAGAATGGAAAAACAAATACCACATGTACACACCATTAAATTGGTACTAATTGATCCACACATATGCATACACGGAAGTAACATTCACCAGGTGTCAAGCAGGTGGAGGGGAGGAAGAGATGGGCAAATTCACACCTCACAGATGCGGTGCATGCTGCCTGGCAGATGGGCACGCTTATAGCTGTGACTCTGGCAGTGCAAAGGCAATTTACACAACCAAAGCATTTGTAACCCGTTAACATTCTGAAATTAAAAAGAAAGCACATTGAGATGTCACCTTATTCCAGTCAGAATGGCCTTTACTAAAAAGTCCAAAAACAATAGATGCTGATGTGGATGCAGAGAGAAAGGAATGCTTATACACTGTTGATGGGACTGCAAATTGTACAACCTGTATGGAAAACAGATTCCTCAGAGAACTAAAAGTCGACCTACCATTTGATCCAGCAATCCCACTACTGGGTATTTACCAAATAGAAAAGAAGTCATTTTATCAAAAACGCACCTGCACCCAAATATTGATTGCAGCACAATTCACAATTGCCTTTGTGAAGATGTGGAATCAACCCAA
>NW_012142968.1:591703-593854 GCF_000956105.1 Propithecus coquereli | reverse complement strand
ACTGGCACAAAAACAGAGCCATTGACCAGTGGAACAGAACTGAGAACCCAGATATAAAACCATCCTCATATAGCCATCTAATCTTTGACAAACCAGACAAAAACATATGCTGGGGAAAAGAATCTTTATTCAATAAATGGTGTTGGGAAAACTGGATAGCCACATGTAGAAGACTGAACCAGAGAATAGGTTTTATTCTAGTTTCACCTGCCTAGCATTAGGAGGTTTTTTTTCTGGCCTCTTATTCGTAATGACTTGTCTTTGGCCAAGCTTTGAAGACAGAAAGTCACACAAGCATCATCATCACAAACATGTTGCAGATTTTATGAGGTTTTTCCAATCTGTCCCTCCACCAGGCCAAAACTCTGCTTCCTTTGTGTTTTCTTATTAGAACATTAAATGTTGTGCATGTCTTTCTAACTGCACAATTTCTCAGGGACAATTTCGAATTATAGTGACCACTTTGAGGAACTTTTAATATGGGCAAAGTTAATAATTTGAGAGGTGACTTAGAACAAAAAGAAAACAAAATTCCAAATGATCAATGGTCTTCTTTTTTTAATTGGTATGAGGAGACTTGTAAATGCAATTTGGACTCAGAAATTGCTTCCTTAGGCATCCCGATGGTGAAGAAGAAAAAACAAAATCCTGGAAAACCTAGCTGAGGGAATAATTGAGGAAAACTTCCCTGGTCTTGCTAGAGATTTACACATCCAGATACAAGAAGGTCAACAAACATCTGGGAGATTCATTGCAAAAAGGGCTTCACCAAGGCATATAGTCATCAGACTGGCCAAAGTCAACATGAAGGTGGAACTCCTGCAAGACACGAGGTGAGAATATGAAGTAAATCACAAAGAAAAACCTATCAGACTAACAGTAGTAGACCTCTCAACAGAAACCTTACAAGCCAGAAAGGATTGTGGTCCTATTTTTAGGCTCCTTAAGCAGATTAATGGCCAGCCAAGAACTTTGTATTCTGCAAAACTAAGTTTCATAAATGAAGGAGAAATAAAGTTTTTCCTGGACAAGCAAACACTAAGAGAATTTGTCACCACTAGACCTCCCCTACAAGGAATGCTTAAAAGTTTTCTATGCATGAAACAGAATAATCTATACCCACCAGTGTAAAAACACCCAAAAGTTAAGTTTCATAGCTCTTATAACATAATAACACAAGGAATAGAACAAAGCAACCAGGTAACAAGCAAAATGATGAGAAGAACAATATCTCAAATATGATTTTTAATATTGACTGTGAATAATCTTAATGCCTCCCTTAAAAGATGTAGATTGGCCGAATGGATTTTAAAAAACACAACCCAAATATATGACATATATATATATACACACATATATATATACACCGTGGAGTACTACTCAGCCATAAAAAGGAATGAAATAATAGGAAATAATGTCATTTGCAGCAACTTAGGTGAAACTGTAGACCATCATCCTAAGTGATGTATCTCAGTAATGGAAAAAAAAAATACCACATATTCTCACTAATAAGTTGGAGCTAATAAATGGGTACTCATGGTCATAAAGTAGTGTAAAGGACATTGAAAACTAAGAAGAGGAGGGCGGAATGGGGTAAAGGACAAAAACTTACCTATTGGGTATAATGTACAGTATTCTGATGATGGGCATGCTAAAAGCCCTGACTTTAGCATGATACAATCCATCCATGTAACAAAAACACTTGTACTGCCTAATATTTTGAAATAAAAATTATTTTTAAAAGAAAAAAAACGATTCTTTAGCTAAAGATAGTGCAAAATATGAGAAACTGAAAACTGTCTCCTTAACCAGCACCTTTAGGCAACATTCAGGATTACCTCCTGATGTTATTTACAATTCCCTTTCCACTGTTTTGTTAATGGTTTAAAGCCAGAAGTCACAGATATGTTATATAAACAACAAGAAGAAAAATGGCTGGCAAATCGCTATATTGCATGAAGTGAAATATTTAGTTTAATTTTTTTAACATTTTAGGTACCAAAACCAAGAATATTTCCCACGAGAAAATTGAGTTATTTGTCTAGAAAAGAAATAATTTTGTTTAATGTGGGAAAAAAGCCACTTCTTTTGTTTCTGTATTTCAGAGATTAATAAGTGCTGAGGTTTTTCTTTTTCGGCATGAGAAAATTA
>NW_012142968.1:582144-587943 GCF_000956105.1 Propithecus coquereli | reverse complement strand
TTCAAGAATTCAGAGAAATCGTTCTCTAGTTCGTCAAACCATTAGACTATGTTAACTCCTTTTAAGACAAATTACTGAAGAGACACAAGGGTTGAAGAATGAGAAAGTAAAATAAAAGATGGAAGCTGGCAAACCTCAGGAAAACTGACAATTGACTTTTGTGGAAATCTACTCAAGAACCAAGGAGGCTGGTTTTGACTTCCAGACATCTCCTTTAGTCTTATCTCCGCTTTATGGTATCCAGTAGTTACATTTCCTGGTTTGTTATTACAACCATTTACTTGTTTTATTGAAGCTAGAGTTCATTTCACTCATTTTTTCATTCTTATTGTTGATATTGATGGGTTTTGAAGGAAGAGGTTGAGTAAAATTGCCTCTATTCGGCCATCTTACACAAATGAATAAAGTGGCAAATAATGTTTTAAAAATTATCGGGTCCTTTAAACAGGTAAGATACTACCTATCTTCTTTATACAGATAAGGCAACTGGGACCCATAGAATTTTGTGACTTGCTCAAGCACCTAGGTATATGAATCATTAAAACCGTGGTCCTTTATTAAAACGCAATGTTATTTTGAATTAGAAAATCATATACAAAATTCTGAGGAAAACTTGACCCAGTATCAGGTGATGACAGAGGTATTAGCATCTGTACATATGACTAAAATCTAATAAAAAGAGAACAACCATTACCACCAACAAAAAAATATTCTGGCATTTAAAATATGTTCATTTATTATTGTGAGAGATTGTAGCCCAGTTAATGAGGTAAAGAGGCAGGAGAAGTTACAAAATTATAATCTGAACTTTAATTCTACATTCTGAGAACCTAAAAGATGGATTTCTAACTGTCATGATTGGTAACGTTAAGTGGTGCTTTTTCAATTAAAACAAAAAAAATGTTTTGGATAGATTAAACCTGGGGGAAAAAAGACTCAAACTTCCCCTATAATTCAGAAACTCCTAGTTCAGAGACAGGTACAATCCCAAACAAAATCCACTGCTTGAATCCGTTTTCATAAATGATTTGTGTGGAGCTAGAGGGCACACTTAACTCTTGCTCTTCAAAGGGAGGTGTGATGAAGACTTGAATTTGTTCCCAAGTTTCTTACATGTAGAGTCAGTGATAGGACCTTCACTGAATATTTTAGAGGAAAACATCAACAGGGTGAGTTATAGCTATTTCAGAGCCTGTTACATCAGTGTCTTTGGGCATTTGTAGACAGCTGTATTTCTGGACATTATCCAGAGTGTTCTAGGAATTCTATAGAGAGCTATGGTGACAACTAAAATCACAAGAGTGGACACTATCATGTAGATTTCTTTCTTGAATGAGCTTCTAATGACCTTTCAGTAAATACATTGAAACAGTTCTTCTATGTATTAGATGGAAGAACTCTATTGAGAACTATCATTCAGAGATGATGCTGTAAGACACAATCAGTTGCCTTGCATCATAGATCTAAAGGAACATAAGAAATATGTGAAATATGAGAAATGAGAAATATGTGTAGGAAGGTTTCTGGAAGATGGACCTCAGGAAAGAAAAAGTGTAGGCACCCATGTATGACCAATTGAATGGGTCCTTGAATAAAGCTAGGAATAGCAGAATCTAGTGCTCAGTTAATACCCAAGTACTGCACTGTGTGAACAAAAGGAATCCTGATATCAATTTCAACATAATCTGTACTCCTGGCAAGGCTCTAACATTGCACAGAAGTCAGTTCTTTTTGTTTTAAATTTTTTGTTTTTAATTATTATGGGTACATAATAGTTGTATATCTTTATAGGGTATTTGTGATGTTTTGATACAGGCATACAATGTGAATTAATCAAATCAGGGTAATTTGTGTATCCATCACCTCAGGCATTTAACATTTCTTTGTGTTAGGAACAGTCCAGTTCCACTCTTTTAATTATTTTAAAGTATACCCTAACTTATTGTTGATTATAGTCACTTTGTTGTGCTATAAAATATTGTTCATTCTATCTATTTTTGCATACATTAACCATCCCCATTTTATCCTCCCATCCCCTGTACACTTACCAGCCTCTGATAACCATGACTCTACTCTCTGTCTCTATGAGATCAATTGTTTTTAATATTTAGCTCCCGCATTATGAGTGAAAACATGTGAGATTTGTCTTTCTGCACTTGGCTTCTTTCACATTACATGATGTTCTCCAGTTCCATCCATGTTGTTGCAAATGGCAGGATTTCATTTTATATGAGGCTATATAATACTCAATTGTGTATATGTACTACAATTTCTTTATCCATTCATCCATTGATGAACACTTAGGTTGATTCTATATCTCAGCTATTGTGGATACTGCTGCAATAAACATGGGAATGCAGATATATTTTTGATATACTGAATTCCCATGCTTATATACCCAACAGTGGGATTGCTGGGTATATGGTAGTTCTATGTTTAGTTTTTTTGAGGAAATTCCATATTGTTCTTCATAGCAGTTACACTAATTTACATTCCCACCAACAGTGTACCAGGGATTCCCTTTCTCCGTAGCCTTGCTAGCATTTGTTATTGCCTTTTTGATAAAAGCCATTTTAACTGGGGTGAGATAATATTGTAGTTTTTCTCTGCATTTCTCTGATGAATAATGTTGTTGAGAATTTTTTTGTATACCTGTTGAACATTTCTATATCTTCTTTTGATAAATGTCTATTCAGATCTTTGGTCTATTTTGAAAATTGGATTATTTGATATTTTCCTATTGAGTTGTTGGGGCTCCTTATATAGTCTATTGATATAGCCATTGTTGAATGGGTAGTTTGTAAATATTTTCTCCCATTTTGTGAGCTGTTTCTTCACTTTGTTGATTGTTTCCTTTGTTGTGCAGAAGCCTTTTACCTTGATGTGATCCCATTTGTCCAATTTTGCTTTGGTTGCCTATGCTTTGGGGGTATTACTCAAGAAGTCCTTGCCCAAACAGATGTCCTGAAGCATTTCCCAATGTTTTCTTTTAATAGTCTCACAGTTTCAGATCTTAAATTTAAGTCTTTAATCCATTTTGATTTGATTTTTGTATATGGAGAGACATAAGGATCTAGTTTCTTTCTTCTGCATATGCATATCCAGTTTTCCCAGTACCATTTACAGAAGAGACTGTCCGTACACCACTATATGTTCTTGACAACTTCGTTGAAGATAAGTTCACTATAGATGTGTGGATTTATTTCTAGGTTCTCTATTCTGTTCCAGTGGTGTATGTTTCTGTTTTTATGCCAGTACCATGCTGTTTTGGTTAATACAGCTCTGTAGTATAATTTGAAGTCAGGAAATGTGATTCGTCCAGTTTTGTTCTTTTTGCACAGCATAGCTTTGGCTATTCTGAGTCTTTAAGTTCCATATAAATTTTAGGGTTATTTTGTCTATTTCTGTGTAGAGTGCCTTTGGTATTTTGATGCGAATTGCATCAAATCTGTAGATTGCTTGGGGAGTACAGACATTTTAACAACATTGATTCTTCCAATACCTGACCATAGAATGTAATTCCATTTTTTTATGTTCTATTCATCATCTCTCATCATCGTTTTATAGTTTTCATTGTAGAGATCTTTCACTTTTTTTTGGTTAGGTTTATTCCTAGGTATTTTATTTTATTTGGAGCTATTAGAAATGGGATTATTTTCTTGGTTTCTTTTTTTCAGATTGTTTGCTATGAGCATGCAGAAATGCTACTGAATTTAGTATGTTGATTTTGTATCCTGCAACTTTACTGCATTTGTTTATCAGTTCTAGTAGTTTTTTTCCCCCCTCCGATGGAGTCTTTAGGTTTCTCTAGATACAAGATCCTATCATTTACAAACAAGGATAATTTGACTTTTTCCTTTCCAATTTGGATTCCCTTTATTTCCTTCTCTTGTCTGATTGCTCTAGCTAGAATTTCCAGTGCTGTGTTCAATAACAGTGGTGAAAGTGGACATCCTTGTCTTAGCCAGATCTTAGAGGATAGGACTTTAGTTTTTTTTCCCATTCAGTATGATACTAGCGGTTGATCTGTTATATATGGCTTGTATCATGTTGAGGTAAATTCCTTTAATTCATGTTTTTTTGAGAGTTATTTTTTATCATGAAGGAATGTTGAATTTTATTGAATGTGTTTTCAGCATGAATTGAAATGATCATATGGTTTTTGTCCTTTATTCTGTTGATATGATGTATCACATTGATTGATTTGCATATGTTGAACCATTTTTGCATTCCTGGGATGAATCTCACTGGATCATGATGAATAAATTTTCTGATGTGTTGCTGAATTTGGTTTGCTAGTGTTTATTTTTTAATTTGTTTTATTTAAGCATATTATGGAAGTACAGATGTTTAGGTTACATATATTGCCTTTACTCCACCGAGTCAGAGCTTCAAGCATGTCCATCCCCCAAAAAGTGCATACCACGGCCATTCGGTATGTATATGCCCATCCCCTTCTCCACTCTCCCATCTGCCCAACGCCTGATAAATGTTATTACTATGTGTGCATTTAAGTTCTGATCAGTTAATACCAATTTGATGGTGAGTACATATGATGCTTGTTTTTCCATTCTTGTGATAGTTCACTTAGAATGGGCTCCAGCTCTATCTAGAATAATACAAGAGGTGCAATGTCACCATTGTTTTTCGTAGCTGAGTAGAAATCCACGTTATACATACACCACATTTTATTAATCTACTCATCTGCTGATGGGCACTTGGGCTATTTCCACATCTTTACAATTGTGAATTGTGCTGCAAACAGCAGTCAAACTGACAACCAAATCAAAGACTCAATATCCATCAAAATAGCAACAAAGAAAATAAAGTACCTAGGAATATATTTAACTAAGGAGGTAAAAGACCTCTACAGGGAGAACTACCAAACACTGAGGAAGAAAATAGCAGAGGACATAAACAGGTGGAAAACCATATGCTCATGCTCATGGGTTGGCAGAGTCAACATTGTTAAAATATCTATACTACCCAAAGTGATCTACGGATGCAACGCAATCCCTATAAAAATGCCATTTTTCACAGATCTGGAAAAAATAATTCTATAATTTGTATGGAACCAGAGAAGACCCTGTACAGCAAAAGAAATCTTAAGCAAAAAGAACAAATTGGGAGGCATCAATTTACCAGACTTCAAGCTATACTACAAGGCTACAGTAAATAAGACAGCATGGAACTTGCACAAGAACAGAGACATAGACCAATGGAACAGAACTGAGAACCCAGATATAAAACCTTCCTCGCATAGCCATTTAATCTTTGACAAAGCAGACAAAAACATACACTGGGGAAATGAATCTGTATTCAATAAATGGTTCTGGGAAATTGGATAGCCACATGTAGAAGACTGAAACAGGATCTACACCTTTCATTTCTCACAAAAATGAAGTCACTGTGGATAACAGACTTAAACCTAATTCATGAAACTGTAAGAATTCTGTAAGAAAATGTTGAAAAGACTCTTACAGACATTGGCCTAGGCAAAGAATTTATGAAGAAGGCCCCAAAGGCAATCACAGCAGCAACAAATATAAATAAATTGGACCTAATCAAATTAAAAAGCCTGTTCACAGCCAAGGAAACTATCACAGGAGCAGAAAGATAATCTACAAAAAGGGAGAAAATATTTGCATGTTAAATGTCCAATAAAGGGCTGATAATCAGAAACTATATAGAACTCAGGAAAATCAGCAAGAAAAAATCAAACAACCCTATCAAGAAGTGGGCAACAGACATGAACAGAAACTTTTCAAAAGAAGATAGACTAATGGCCAACAAATATAT
>NW_012142968.1:579806-581074 GCF_000956105.1 Propithecus coquereli | reverse complement strand
TAATTTACTTCTTAATCTCTTAATTGACCCACTGCTCATTCAGGAGCATATTTTAAAATTTTCACGTGTTTGTATATTTTCCGATGTTTTTCTTATTATTGATTTCCAGTTCATTTGCATTGTACTCAAAGAAGATATTTGGTATGATTTCATTTTTTTTTCAATTTCTGAGACTTGTTTTGTAGCCTAACGCATGGTCTATCCTTGAGAATAATCAATAAGAGGAGAAGAAGAATGTGATTTCTGCAGCTTTTGGATGAAACGTTCTGTAAATGCCTATTAGGATAATTTGGTCTATAGTTCCGATTAAGTTCAATGTTTCCTTGTTGATTTTCTGTCTGAATGATTTGTCTAATGCTGAAAGTGGGGTGTTAAGAACTTTAATGATTATAGTATTGTGGTCTATCTCTCTTTTTAGCTCTGAAATATTTGCTATATATATATCTGGGTGCTCCAGTGTTGGGTGTATATATTATGTATTTAAAATTGTTATATATTCTTGCTGAATTGACCCCTTTATCATTATATAATTACCTTTTTGTCTCTTTATTTTATCTGATAGAAGTATAGCTGCACTTGGTCTTTTTTGGTTTTCATTTCCATGGAATATCTTTTTGCATCCCTTTATTTTCAGTCTATGTATGTCTTATAGGTGAAGTGTGATACATGCAGACAACATATAATTGTCTCTTGTTTTATTATCCATTCAGTCATTCTATGTCTTTTAATTGGAAAGTTCAGTCCATTCACATGCAATGTTATTATTGATAGGTAAGGACTTATTACTGTCATGTTGTTATTTTTTTTCTAATTGTGTTGTGGTCCTCTCTTTCTTTCTTATTCCCTTCCTGTTTTACTTTGGTAAAAGTGATTTTCTCTTGAAGTGTGTTTTAGTTTCTTGTTTTTTATTTTTTGTGTATCTATTGTACGTTATTTGATTTGAGGTTACCATAGGCTTGCAAAAATATTTTATAAGCTTTTGTTTTAATCATATGACAACTCTGCTTACAAATAAATAAACAAGAAAAGAGAAATCTTTTTTTTTTGAGGCTTTATAATAACAAAAATTTATTCTCTCACAGTTCAAGAGACCAAAAGTCTGAAATCAAGATGTCAGCAGCATAAGGTTTCCTATGGCTTGGGGAGAGAAATTAAACAATGCCTGTCTTCTAGCTTCTGGTGGTTGCCAGCAATTTTTGGCCTTTCTTAGCTTGTCGTAGTCTAACTCTAATCTCTGCCTTTATCTTCACATGAACTTCTTCTCTGTG
>NW_012142968.1:531676-578192 GCF_000956105.1 Propithecus coquereli | reverse complement strand
AACAGAAATTCTATTCTTTAACTTCATCCCCCACTCCCGCTTTTTAATGTTGTTGTTTCCATCCATATCTTAGTATACTATCTGTCACTCAAAAAGTTGATGTTGTTATTTTTTAAAACTTTTATGGAATTTATTTAAGAATATGAATATATTGTTATTTTTGATAGGTTTGTCTTTTAGTCTTCCTACTCAAGATTTAAGTGGTTTATACACTGCAAATACAGCAATAGAGTATTCTGTATTTGTGTCCTTACTGTTAGCAGTGACTTGCATACCTTCAGAAGATGTCTTAGTGTTCATTAATGCCCTTTTGTTTCAGATTGAAGAATGCCTTTTAGCATTTCCTGTAGGAGAAGTCTGGTTGTTGTTGTTATTGTTGTTCTTCCCACTATTACCTCTTCTATTTATTTATTTTGTTCAGTGGTTCCTTTTTTATTTTTAAATTGCAGAATATTATGGGGCTACAAATATTTTGATTACACATATTGCCTTTGCACCGTCCAAGGCAGAGCTACAAATATTCCCATCCCCCAGACAGAGCACTCCACATCTATAAGTTGTGGATTTATCCGTTCCCTCCACTGCTCCCCCACCTGTCCAGCACCCGATGAATATTACTTCCGTGTGTGAACATAAGTGTTGACCGGTTATTATCAATTTGATGGTGAGTCCATACGGTGCTTGTTTTTCCATTCCTGTGATACTTCACAGAGTAGAATGGGTTCCAGCTCTATCTGGGATAATACAAGAGGTGCTAGATCACCATTGTTTTTTTGAGGCTGAGTAGAACTCCATGGCATACATATACCACATTTTATTAATCCACTCATGTATTGATGGGCACTTGGGTTGTTTCCACATCTTTGCAATTGTGAATTGTACTGCTATAAACATTCTAGTGCAGATGCCTTTTTTATACAATGTCTTTTTTTCCATTGGGTAGATGCCTAGTAATGGGACTGCTGGATCAAATGGTAGTTCTACTTGTATCTCTTTGAGATATCTCCATATTACCTTCCATGGATGTTGTACTAATTTGCTGTTCCACCGGCAGTGTATGAGTGTTCCTATCTTTCTGCATCCATGACAACATTTGTCATTTTGGGACTTTTTGATAAAAGCCATTCTCACTGGAGTTAAGTGATATCTCATTATGGTTTTGATTTTCATTTCCCTGATGATTAGAGATGTTGAGCAATTTTTTATATGTTTGTTGGCCATTAGTTTGTCTTCTTTTGAAAAATTCCTGTTTGTGTCCTTTGCCCACTTTTTAATGGGGTTGTTTGATTTTTTTCTTGTTGATTTTCCTAAGTTCTATATAAATTCTAGTTATCAGCCTTTTATCAGATGTGTATTATGCAAATATTTTCTCCCATTCTGTAGGTTGTCTAATGATAGTTTCCTTGGCTTAGCAGAAGCTTTTTATTTTGATCATGTCCATTTATTTATTTTTGTTGCTGCTGTGATTGCCTTTGGGGTCTTCTTCATAAATTATTTGCCTAGGCTGATGTGTATAGGAGTTTTCCCTACATTTTCTTCTACAATTATTTTGATTTTATGTCTTAGGTTTAAGTCTGTTATCCATTGTGAGTTGATTTTTGTGAGAGATGAGAGGTGTGGATCCAGTTTCATTCTTCTGCATGTGGCTATCCAATTTTCCCATCACCATTTATTTATTGAATAGGGATTCTTTTCCCCAGTGTATATTTTTGTCTGCTTTTTGAAAGATCAGATGACAATATGAGGATAATTTTATATTTGGTTTTGATGAAATCCCTCAGCTTATGTTTGACTAGGAACGTCTTTATTTCTCCTTCTTGTGTGGAGAATGTTTTTCCAGGATATAATATTTTATGAGTTAAGTTTTTTTTTTCCTTCAGCACTTTGTATATGTCATTCAACTCTCTCCTTCCCTATAATGTTTCCAGTGAGAATTCTGCTGACAGACATATTAGAGCTCTTTACATGTTTTTTCTTTTTTTCTTTTACCTTGCTACCCTTAGGACATTTTCCTTATTTGTGACCTTTGGGAGCTTGATTATTCACTGCCTTGAGGTAGCCTTGTTTGAGTTAAATCTACTTGGTGTTCCGTGATCTTCTTGTACCTGAATTTTGGTATCTTTCTCCGGGTTTGGAAAGCTCTGTGTTATTATTTCTTTGAATAAACTTCTACCCCAATCTCTATCTCTACTTCCTCTTTAAGGCCAATATCTCTTAGATTTGCCTTTTTGAGGTTTTTTTCTAAACCTTGTAGGACTGCCCCATTCTTTTTATTATTTTCTCTTTTTTTATTCTATTTATTTTCAAATAGCCTGTCTTCAAGCTCACTAATTATTTATTCTGCTTGATCAGTTCTGTTTTTGAGAAGATCGCATGCATTTCTCTGTCAATTGAATTCTTAAGCTCTAAAATTTCTGCTTCTTTTTTTATAATTTCAATCTTTTGGCTAAATTAATAGGCTTTTGAATTCCTTCTTTGTGTTGTCTTGAAATTCACTGAATTTCTTCAGGACAACTATTTTGAATTATTTGTCTGAAACATCGCCTATCTCCATCATTCTGGAATTGGTCACTCATAACTTATTTAGTTCATTTGATGAGGTCATGTCTTCCTGGATGTTTTTATGTTTGTGTATGTTTGTCAATATCTGGGCATTGAAGAGTTACGTATTTATTTTAATCTTAACAATCTGAGCTTGTTTGAACCCATCATTCTTGAGAAGACTTTCCAGATACTCAAAAGAAATTGAGTGTTGTGGTCTAAGTCTCTGATCACTTTAGCCATATCAGGACTGCTAGTGTTGCAAGCCCAGTAATGCTTTCACTCCTGGTAGTATCAGCCTGGGGAGCTTGCGTAAGATATAAAGAATTCCCTGGGTTACCAGGCAAAGTCTCTCACTCTCTTCCCTAAGTCTCTGTGCTGGGCTGCTGGAGTTGGAGAAGGATTGAAGCGGGCACTGCCTTGTGGCCACCAGCACCTGGTCTCACCTGAAACCAGCCCAGTCTCACTCAAAGCCAGTGGTGACTTTTGCTTGTCTACCTTTGATGTTTTTTTGAAAGTCCAAAGGCTCTTTAGTCAGTAGATGGTGAATCCTGCCAGGACTGGTTCCTTCCCTTCAAGGCAACATGTTTCTTTATGGCCCAGGGTGGGTCCTGAAATGCCATTCAGTAACTAAAGCCTGGACTCAGGGGCCTCAGGAGTCTGCTTCCTACTTTATTTTACTCTTTCTAAGCTGGTACGTAAGTTGCAAAACAAAGACCTCTGAATTCCTCCTTTTCCTTTCCTCAAGTGGGGGAAGTCTGTCCTTGAGCCATGCTGCCTGTAGTTGGGGGAGGGGTGACACAGGCAGTGGCATGGCTAGAGCTGCTGCAATCTCACTGGATCATATGCACCCTAAATCCATTGGCTCAGAGCCAGCACAGCAATAGGAATTGCCCAAGGACTTCAGCCTTTGTGGCCTGTCTTATGAATTTAGTCTAGGCCCTGGGCTGCTCTTTTTCTGCAGGTGGTGGGGTTAGCAGGAACTTGGGCTTCAGGGTGGAGAATCTCTCTCTGGCAGGGCTTGTCAAAATGTACCCTCTGTGGACACCGGCAGAATTCTGCCCTGTTCTGTGTTTCCCTGTGACAAGGCAGTTCTGAGTTTTAATTCAAAATTCTACTGTCTCTTTACCCTCCCTCTCTTGGGCACACACATTCTCTCTGCAACTGGCGCACAGGCACAGCACTGCTGTGGGATGACGGGGTGGCATAGGCAATGCAAGACTGTCTTCTCTCTCCTCTTCAGTGCTTCTTTCCTTTATATAATGTTAAAACCAGGTAGTATAATCATTTACCTGATTTTTGGTTCTTCTAAAGGTGGTGCTTCCTTGCATGGATAGTTGTTGAATTAGGTGTTCATGTGGAGGGACCATGACCAGAGGTTTCTATGTGGCTATCTTGCTCTGCCCTCTTCCTAGAAGTCAGCTTTTGCCACAAGATGACAGGTGTATTCAACCAAATTTGATGACAGACTGAATGAAGCAGGAACTTCTCCAAGTACCACATTAGTGTGGCTGAAATTGTTGTTCATTTAAGGAGCCTGATATACTACCCTGTCACCTTTAGACTTCTATAGACTTCTATAGACTAAAAGAAAACACTAATGAGAAAACTCCAAGAAATATTCTTTCTCAAAACACTGTGTCCCAAAGGAAATGCACCACTGTGGCAAGTTGCCTTTCAGAATTCTGTGCCTCTCACACCATGATAATATTAAATCCAATAAACCAAGAAAAGTCAAACTTTAGGAGACTTTCTACTATTTCTAAGGAAAACCCAGTATTCCTTAGGAAATTGAACTGTAGAAACAATCATTGGCATTCCTACGTGAAGAGGGAGTGAGTACCACAGTGAATGTCAAGGCACATACTGTAAAGTTTGTAACGTCTTTCAGATAAAGGACTAAATGTTCTTGAACTTACTTTTGTCTTTCAAGGTTCAGAGAACTTTGTTAATTGCCATGTTCACTGGAGCTCTTGCCAATAAGTAACTATGTTTAGCTGAAATGTCAAGTTTGCAAATAAGTGATGGCTTTGACTCAAAGTTTAAAAACAATTTATGCTTTTAAGACATGAACACAACTTTCCTAAATGAGAGCAGGTTGTTTGTACTACCGATGTAATCAAAGAATTATAGGTATGATCAGTATTTCTTTTTCTTTATGATTTATGGAAATTTACTTTATACATACTCTGCATGTGATGTACTCAATATTTATTATGTAATTACTCCCTGCTGCACACCATGCTAGATGCATCATTGAGAATAAAAATATGAAAAAGATGGAGTCTTTACCCTATTGTCTAATGGGAGAAAGAAAATATGTACCCAAAGACTGTTCCACAAGCTAAAAAGTGAGGTACAGATGAAGGGATTGGTGTGACTTGTGAAAGAATTGACATTTGTTGATTGCCTTCTGTGTGGCAGGCACTTTTGCACACACTATTTTATTTGATCTTTGTATTACAAGCTATAATAAGCTATGACATGGTTATCAGTGTGTCCACTTTTACAGTTGAGGAAACTGTGGTTGAGGGAAGTTAAGTTGCTCAAAACCACCTGGCTAATAAAATTCAGAGCTGGGATTTCACACTTGAGGGCAAACTCCAGTGCCTAAACATAAATCATTATTCCAGCCCCTTTGATGATGGGGTTCTCTGACCTCTCATTTTTGTACCTTCCATTCGATAAGACATTACCTTGATATTATCTTCTTTTTTCCTGTCCTCACTTTACACTCCCAATCTACCTCTCTATTAAATTTAGCTTTTAGTAGGAGACATAATGTGTGGTGAGCTTTGGAATAATGCAGAATAAAGTTATAGTCTTAGCTCTCCCTTTATCTGGTTGCATGACCTTGAGTTCAGAGAAATCATGGTAGACTTCATGGTGAAGTGGCATTTGCTCTTGGCCTTAAATAATTGTTAAGAATTTAAAATACTCTGATGGTGAGGAAAATGTTAGAAATAGGGAAGCCATTGCAGAAATATAATGTATGTGCTTTGGCAACATGATTAACTTTACAGCAAAGGGAGGAATGGAGAAAGGTAGATGAGTCAACATACCTCCAAGACCTGGAGCTTAGGTGAATGGTACATAGGTGAAACCATTGACAGAAATAGGTAAGATGTAAGGGGAACAGGTTTGGGATGAGGGAAAGAAGATAATTACAGTGTTTTTGAATATTTTGTGTTAGAAGCACCAATAATTTTTAAGTTAAGGTTGAAATGTCTAACAAGCATATGAAAACAGATTGGATTAATCAAAAAAATAACAAACAATGTGTTACCTACTGCTGGTAATCTCATGTCTCAATCGACCTAAAAGGAACTTAAAGGATGATGGAAAGCCAATAACAGTGATATCTTTGAACTTTGGGCACCTCAAATCACAATTCTATTCTACCATGCTGTTTTGATTTTGAATAATATTTATCCCCCAACACACAATTTTTACCTTTACTATTGAGGGGGTTCTGTTTGCTAATTCAACCATTAGGATTTTTGTGCTTATATTACTAATGCAAATAGAAACAAAAAAAATTAGCCAATTTTAGACCCCTGGGTGTAAATATCACAGTTTTTGTAGACAAATTCAATACAGATGGTTTCACGGGTTAGAGTTCCCATCTTGTTGCTAGATATAATTGAGATAATAGTGGGCGGGGGAAATTTTTGACCCCAGGGTTGCTTTTGAATATTCTGAGGTATGCATTCTAGTTTCTGCAGGCATGAATGCATGAATGCTTTCCTTCATAAAACATGTATTGTACGCACTAGTGTGTGCTGGGAATATAAATATAGTGTATATGTATGAAATTTTGTTGATAATGTCATTTAGGGAAAAGCAGTAATAATTATTAATTTGCAATACCCATTTCTGCAGACTTTGAAGCTGCAATAATAAACAGCAAGAAGACAAATTGAAATGGATCTACCTCTTTACCTTCCTTCAGGAAGCTGAGCAAGATGCTATTTTAAGGTAATGAAGTAGGACTGAATAAGGAGTGAGGGGTATAGGAGCAGAAGACACAAATGCAGAACTAAGTTTAAGAGGTTGCTTTAAAGGAAAAATTTGAGGAGTTCCAGGAAGGCGTTCCTCCTTTTCACCTACCCCTATCACTTAAACATCTCTTAGTGGGGTCAGAACGTTTCATTCACTATTGAGCAACTTAAAATGATAATGCTGCTGAAAGAAAAGGCATGGTGATTGACACCTGCCATGGAAAGAAGTATTTGTTAGGAAAGTCAGTGGATGTCTGAATGGAGACAGTCACCTTGGCAGAGCAAAAGACAATAGAGAGAGTAGAGTGGAGGAAGCAGAGGAAAACATTGTTGATTTCATTACTTTAACTGAGGTACTGGTTGGCCTGAAGATCAAGAGTCTTTGGAGATTACCAACTCATATTGAATAGTTGTCAAGTCTGAGATCTGGCCCTGAAAAAAGCAGCCTGTATTATCCAAGTTAAAAAAAATATGGATCTACCCCCAAATGTTTATGCACCAGTATCAGATCTGATGCCAGTATCAGAATTTATTAATCAGTTTGCAGCTTCTTGATTCCTCTATTCAAGGCTTACTCTTCTCTTTCCCAGTAATGAAGGAAACCAAGTTAGAATCAGAAAGTTGCTTGTTGAGATAGAGTTACTGAGGCCAAAAGGGGGCTTAAGATAGTTCTGAGGGATATTTCATTTTGTTAAAGGTATTAAACTTGTTGTTGTTATACTAGAACATAGTTTTGTGGTGGCCGTGATATTATGTCTGGCCAAGACAGTAACTCTATTGAAAGACAGGGCTGGAGACACAAAGAGTTATTTCCCCACATTTACTTTTCTTAGGATGCTAAACTCACTGTTCAGTTCTTTTACTTACCTTTATCTTTCTCAGATACACCTCCAATCTCTTTTTAGTTACTAACTCCTAGATTGCAATAATCCTATTTAAGAATGTTGTCCTTAGTGCCATATGAGAAGGCTTGTAAAAGACAGTAATCACTTATAAAGTGACTTAGAACAAGCAAGAGTACAAGAAAACAGGTTGTCCTTTCCTTGACCTCATATTCATTTCATTTTCCCTCCAAGGTCCATCAAGAACAAGGGCTACATATTATTGCTATTGTATTATAATCACTTTATCTCTAATATTTAGGAATTAAAGAAATGGACTTCAGAGCTTGCCAGCTCCTTAAAAACCATAGTTTATCCTCCTTAATTGTATGTGCTTGCTCTCTCTCTCTCTATTTTACACAAAGAGAAAGTAGGGGCACATGTACTTAGATAGAATACTCTGTTTCCCTCACCTGATCTATATTCTTCCACTACACACACAAATCCTACTACCACCCCTTCCTGCTCTCCAATTACCATAGCTAAAGAAAGAGTCCCTAACTACTGACTCAGGCCCAGGCCAGCCCAAGCTCTAGCATCAACCCTGTTCTTAATGAGGTAGGTTTATGGAGCTCTAAATTAATAACTTATTAGTTTAGCATCAAATCAGTCTTTATGCTCTTACTTTCCATTTTTGGTAGAAAATACATGGCCATTGGATTCTTGTCCTACACTATATCTTCCATTAACTAAGAGCTTCTCTTGGTATCCTCTTTGACCGTGCAGACTAATATTTTTGTCTTGCAATCCCCTTGAGTCAAGTTGTGGCCTGATATCCTGTGGTCATATATTCTCTATTGACCCTTACTGATATTGACTGCACATAAGGCTTCTTTTATGAAAAGTCATTGATTGTTGAGACCTCTCCAGGTTGTCTTTTTTTCATGTCTGGACTGTCTTTCTGTCAATTTTTTTTGTTTGTTTTGTGTTCTTTTGTCTTGTTTTGTTTTTTCTGTATTAAAAAAGGACACAAATATCAAGGTAGGGAAGGATACAACAGGATACATACCCCTCAGTGTAGAAAAATAGGGAGGTCAGGGGAAGAAATGGCCTCAAAAGGTGGGGTAGAAGGGGAATGTTGTTAAGGTAGCAAAATATTCTCTGTAAAAAGTTGGAAAGAGGAGTCTCCACAGCCTCAGAGATGAAGACAGAGATCGCCATCTCAGTGGCGTTCTCTCCACTCAAGTGTCCAGAAGAAGGGAAATGGCAACTTCTCTTCCTTCTGTGACAGTTACTCCAGTGCTCACTCTGGATTGCCTTCATCCTTATATAGATAAAAGTGCTTCAGAACTTGGAAAGCAGAGATTTGCTTCTGTGAGTTAAAAGTCAGCATTTCCAGCAGCAGCTGTGCTCCAGACTCTTCTATCTTGGGCACCAGTGGCCGCACTGAGCAGGGCCTTCTTGGGAGAAAGACTCTTCAAGACAGAAATACATCTCAAAGCCAGTCATTCTGTGAAGGCAGCCCAATCAGATCAAAGATTTTTCCCAATTGGTTGGCTTCAGAGTTTCCACAGAAGAGAGGCTTTTGACAAATCACCTCTGTAAGGATACAGCCAATGTTCCACATGTCCACAGGTGTTGCATATGTAGATTGCAGAAGAACTTTGGGAACATGGTATCAGAGTGTAACAACCACAGGCGCAAGTGCCATCTGGTAGCTATAGATTCTGGCCAGGCCAGCTTGACTTTCAGCCAGCTTGACTGTTCCACCACTTGTCACCAGAATGTCCTCTGGCTTCAGATCTTGATGAATCATGCAATTGTCATGAAGGAAATGTAGGCCTCTTAGAAACTAGTGCATGAGATCTTTGATGGTCTTTGATAGCAATCCTGGTGGGGTGTTTTGTTCAGATACATCCTTAGGTCTTGGTGTATATATGCTCAAATACCAGAGTTATATTGATCTCTAGGTCAGTTTGGGACATGGCACAGATGTCCATCAGCCAGACAACACTGGGATGCTGAAAAGTCTCAAGCCACCTCAGTATGGCCACATCATGAACTCTGTTGATGGGAAGGCCCTCTCCAGCTCCTCCTTCATTAGGGACTCTCACACTATTGAAGGCCACAAAGTTTCCACTGTGGGGATCATAGGCTTTGTATATGTCTTGTAGACGCTGACACCAATTTTGACTACTGGCTCATATTGAGAGGTAGTCATTCTCAGATCAGGGAAGACCCTCATGCCAGACCAGGAACTGAGGGGGCAACCTGTTATCCGGGATCCAGAGCCAGTTCCTGTGGCACCATAGCTCACCTGTGGCCTGAGGTTGGTCCTGGGCAGGTAGATGCTACAGGTCCCAAATAATCTGATACAGTATTTCTGTTTAACTGCATAGACTTTTCATATTATTTCAAGAATGAATGTTTTATAAGTAAGACAATATCAGGGCATTTACTCTAAAATGTTACAAAAGAAAGCCATTTGGTCAGCTTACCATTGCTGAGTCCTTCCATTTCTAAGAGATTCTTTCAATTAAATATTAGAAGATACTAAGGAATTATTGTCAATTTTGTTAGTTTTGATGATAGCATAGTGGCTATATATTTTTTAAAAACATAAAACCTTTATCAGTAAAGCTGATAAAAGCTACATACTGAAGTATTATGGAAGAAGTGACGATGTCTGAAATTTTCTTTAAAATACTCTGGGGAAAAATGTTAACTGTGGGCATGGGAGGTTGGGGTGAATATATGAAACAATTGGCAAAATGTTAAAAATTTTTGTAACTGGGTGATGGATACGTGGGAGTTTACTATACTATTCTATTTTTGTATACATTTGAAATTTTCCATTATAAAAAGTTTTATTTAAAAGATTTCCTCATTTTCCAAAACTATTAAACACATTTATGTATATGTATACATACATATACTATTTACGACTATATACACAAGTATGTGTATAGATATAAAAGTTCAAAATCTGAGAAACGATTGCGTCCTTGTTGAGTGAGCATGGGCTTTGCTGTTAGCTAGACCTGGTTCTTAGTTCCTTATAAATTGTGTGACCAAGAAGTAAATTGCTAGATCTCTTTAAACCTTGGTTTAGTCGATGGTAAAATGAGAATTTTTTATAGGAATGCTAATACCCACCTTGCATATTTGTCATGTGGGTAAAGTAGGGTCTAGCACATAGTATCTATCTATCAACCTGTCTATCATCACTGGAAATCCTACAGAATTGTCTGTTATCCAAAGTTATATGCACACTTATATGAAATACATGATTGCTACATGGTTTAATCAGATTATCTTATGTTGCGTCACATAAGAATATCTTCACATTTAAATTGTATTAGGCATTATTCAAGCATATTTTTTCCCATTCTTCTCATGTTGGTTTCCTAATTCCATGCAAAACTAATTTCTGTCATTTTGTAGATGGAAATTGGGGCTAGGAAGGTAATGGCACTTGGCTAAGTTCATACAGATAATAAATGGCAATATTATGGATATTATTTAGACATATTTTTTTTGAGACACAGTCTTGCTCTGTTACCCAGGCTAGAGTGCCATAGCATCAGCCTAGCTCACAGCAACCTCAAACTCCTGGGCTCAAGGGATCCTCCTGCCTCAGCCTCCCAGGTAGCTGGGACTACAGGCACGAGCCACCATGCCCTATTTAGACATATTTTTATCTTCCAATTTTTCGTACACAGTTATGTTGCTGTGTTACATTGATAAGTTACCTTCATCGTCCTCTCCATGCACTGAGTAGAAAAGGAAGACGGAAACATCAAAACACCATCACTGGCTTTTAAAATGCCAGTGACAAACTGAAAACAAAAGAAACTCTTAATGAATATGTTTTATCTTTAAAAAGTTGTTGCTTTCACTTTAATCTTTGTTCTTGAAAATGCTTCTTCTTGCAAGAAAATAGTTTGTTCATTTTGTACAATATCTCACTGAACCAGGGTTCTGCAAAACTGAGCTATAGCCTGGGTACTATTTAGCTTGAAATCAACTAACTCGCACACACACACACACACACTCACTCACTCTCACTGTCACACAAACACACACAGAATATTCTTAAGGTGCAGTAGTTGTCAGTTTAAGTCCATTTGTCAAACATAAATTTTAACTCTTTCTTTCCCAAATTGAAATTAGGAAACACTCACTGATTTGGCTAGATCCAAATAAAGCCTTAGTGGGCTAATCACCAAGAGTTTCTCCAGCTAGAAATAGGCACCAAGGGGATCACAATGTTTTTTCTGTCCTGTTAGCCTTACCTAATTGTGTGGGTAAAAAGGGCAGATAGCCGGAAACAGCTGGGACTAGACATTAAAACAAAAGTAAGAGAGGTACCTATGATAAGGGCATTTATTGAATTGCCTTGAATAGGGCAATTATTTTCTGCCCTATTCAAGGTAAAGGAGTATTTGTTGTCTTAATACAGTAGGACAGAGGTGGCATTGTGAATGCCCAAAACAAAAGCTGTGATTGAACTATAATGATTTCTATCAGAAGGGTTTTCAAAACGATACAAATAGAAACAGGACACAGTGGGCTACAGTCGTCTCTTGTTTACTTGTTCCTTTATAATGAGTTATGCATATGGAATGAAGTAGGATGATATATAGGTACACATAGAATTTAATTATGAGAAATCAATGCCAGTACTTTGGGTTGTGATAATTACTATGCAAATGAAGGACTATTCTACAGGACAACCTTTGTGTGTGCACTTTTGTGCACATATTCATGGAATATTAAAACCAAAAGGAACATTTGGGAATATTTAATCCAACTTCATCATTTTACAGATGAAGAAATTGAAGCACAAAGAGTTGTAATGACTTGACTAAAGTCATATAGCTAGGGAGTAGCAAAGCAATGATTAAAATTTAGCTTTCTTCAAAACTTGAAACTACTGTCTAAGATTTAAAAACAGTGTTGAATAGTGATTAACACTGTGGGCTTGAAGTCAGAATACCTGTATCTGCAATCCCAGCTCTCCCCTTTCTTAGCTGTGTGATCTTACCCAAGTTACAAACCTCGTTGTGCTTTGGTTGACTTTTTTACAAAGTTAGGATAGGGATAACAGTGGCACCTTATTGCTAGCAAGCAGATGATTAACATAGTTCCTGAGATACAATAAACAATCATTGGATGTTATTTATAATTATTACTAGTCAAGGTTCATTTTTTTCTACTTTACCATGATACCCACTCCCACCTTAGAAATATCCAAGGTACTTTTCTGAATCATTGCTGGATCTTTAGAAAGGAATATGTGTGAAATAAACAAGAATTATAGATGAACACTGTAGTGGGTACACTCTTAATTAACTAATATGTTCTTGCATAAGCCTTAATTGGAATATTGCAAGCAGCCTTGAAGTCTATAGTCATGTGTTCTACTATTTATAGCTTCAGTCCTGAAAATCCCAATACAGCAGTGGTAGCTTCACCAGGAACACCAATGTTGGTCTTCAGTGAGCTCACCCATTAAGCAATAGTCAGCTGTGTTCCAGGAAGAGGCTCGTGGTAACATGGGGTATACCAAAATGAGTTTCAAAATGGGGAAGGGAATAAAACTTTTTACTCAGGCTAGTGGTTGCCTTGGAAACACGCCAATAGATGACTGATGTACAAAGTACACAAAATAGTTTTCTTTAAAGGATTTTAAAACTCGCTCTTGCAGCTAGGAACATGAGCCTGAGCCAGGTTACTCTTAGTCAAGAGCATTTGAAACCAGAGCTGAACAGTGAAGGACAATATATTGTTCTCAGTGGTTTCCAGGGTGACATTTTCCCTCTTTGGATCAACCCAGGCGTAAAGGCTTGGGTATGAGATGAACTCTTCAAATTATTGACCAAATTAAGTCTTAAGTCTAGACATTCTGATTTTTTTACTCAATGCTTTTTCTACAAATAATAACTGCTTATTTAGTTAATTACTCTATAAATCTCAGTTTCTTCATACTATCTATTTAGGATAATACTATTACCTACCTCAGCAGGTTGCAGTGAGGATTAAAGACATTAATATACATATTGCACTTGGCATAGTGCCTGGCACATAATAAGTGCTCAAGAAAGGTTAACTGCCATTCTCATCCTCCAGCCTAGGGAAGCTTCTCTTAAAACCCGATGTTCAGAATTGCATTCTGTGTGTGCTTCTGCTCTAGCTCTCACTATTTGTATTGTTATTGTCTCTGGTACCAGGATGTGAGCTTGCTTCTGGTACAAAGATATGAGCATCTACATTTTGTATTGTGGTTTTCATAGAGGCATATTAAGTAACTAGTTTAAGTTCACTCAGCAAGTAAGTGGTCAAGCTGGGATTGAAAACAGGATTCTTTCCACACTGTTTTTTGAGGAGGTTTTTACTTAGTAGGCACTCCATAAATCTTGCTGACAGTGAATGAGTAACTCTCAATTTTACTTTTTAATTCATTCATTATATCATTCATCAAATATTTATATACCTCCCTTATTCAGGGTATTACATTTTTATGGAAGGTTGTTGTTGTTCAATGAGTATGAAGTTGCAGTTATGCAGGATAAATAAATTCTGGAGATCTACTGTACAACATAATGCCTGTAATTAACCATACAGTATTGTGCACTTAAAAATTTGTTAAGTGAGTAGATGTCATGTAAGGTGTTCTTACCACAAAAATACCAAAGGGAGACAAGGAAATCTTTGGAGGTGATAAATATCTTTATCGCTTTAATTGTGGTGATGGAATTATGAGTATATGCATATGTTCAAAGTCATCAAATTGCATATATTAAATATGTAAAGTTTGTTGTATATCAATTATACCTCAATAAAGCTATAAAAAAACCTAAGAGTTCACCATCATGTGGGAAACCACACTGAATTATTGACTTATATCAACTAACTGCCTGATCATATTTAATTCATCTGATTGCACTGTCATTGAACTTATATTTCTCCATTTTGTCCATGAAGATATTATAAGAAAGAATCTGTCAAATATTCTACCAAACTCTAAATACAGTCACTGTCTTAGTCTGTTTTGTGCTGCTATAATGTCAAGAAATAGGTAATTTATAAAGAACAGAGATGCATTTATTAGAGTTCTGGAGGCCAGAAAGTCTAAGATAGAAGGCCCAGCATGTTGTGAGGGCCTTCTTGCTGCATCATTTCATAGCAGAAAGCAGAAGGGAAAGAGAGCACAAGAGAGAGAGAGAGCAAGAGTAAAGTGGCCAAACTCATCCTTTTACCTGGAACCCATTCCTGAAGTAACCGATCCACTCAAAATATAACCATATTAATCCACTCACAAGGTCAGAGCCCTCATGACCTAATCCCCTCTTAAAGGTCCCACCTCTCAACATTTGTTGAATTGGGGTTTAAGTTTCCAACACAGGAACTTTGGAGGACACATCCAAACCATAGCAGTTGTCTACAATATTTCCTTTTAAAATTAGCTCAAGACACAGCATAGTTTAATGATTAGGTTCTGAGATTTCTGATTAGGTTTGAATTCAACCTTTACTTTCTAGCTGTGTGGCCTTTAACGTGTTACTTTTAAGTTGGCTTAAGGTCTCTAAGCTTGTTTCTTCATCTAATCACATAGTAAGAGATTATGGTAAAACATGTGAAAACAATATATAATAATAAGATATAACAGTATAAAATTGGTAATACAACTCTAGGACTATTGTGGGTATTAAATGCGTGTAAAATTCTTATCATAGTGCCTATCACATAGTAAATGGTGCTATTACTCTGTCTCTCAAATGGATATAGTAAATACCGCACAGGATGATTGGGAGGTGGGAATCCAATGATGCATGTACATTGCCTGACATATAGCTGGACCTACTCCACTTATTCTCCCCTTTCTTCCTTTCCTATACCTGCCTTCAGTCCCTTTTCATTCAAATCCCCTTATAGCCCAAGTGCTTGAGTGTAGAGTTGGTGTAGCCTGGCAATAGCTCATCACCCACATCTCCCTCCACCGTCTGCTAGCTTACCAGTTGGTACCTGTTCTCTGAAGTCCACAAACCTCCCGAAAGATCTGAGTTTTCTAATGAATTTTGCACAAACCCCTGCTGAATCAGAGGCTAACTAAAATGTTTACTCATTGAAGATCTGGGCCCAATCATAGGCAGTGACTTGGTGATGAAAGATAAACCCTCTGAGCTAAGTCAGTCTTCTGTGTGGTTTCCTTCATAAGAAACAATTAACTACACCTCATGACTTGATATAAATGAGCCTATATAAAAGCCTTTTACAAGTCTCTTCAATTTTGCTTCTGCACCACAATGTTTAGCTGCCCAAAACTGTGTCCTAGTGTCCATGGACTGAATAAGGAAGGAGACACAAAAGCCATCGCAGAATTGGTAGCTTGTTTCATTTCTGCTTGTTTTATTATAAAATAGATTACTGTAGGAAAGTCACTTCATATTTGTGTCTCTTAGTTTCTCCAGCTATAAAATAAGAGGGTCCCTTGAATCATTTACAGTTTTAATATTTATGAACTGATATGATGCAGGTTTGTTTTTTCCTATTCAATTGATCTGACAGTGAACATAATACCTCACATTTGTCAAGGGACTTAATCTTTTTAATATTAATAAAAGGGCTCCCACACACATAATCTCACATTATCCTCTAAGACACATAGAGCCAAGAAACTTGAACCCAGCATATAGAGGCTAAATGACTTGCTCATGGCCATATAGCATATTAGTGACAGAACGAAGATGTGAACCCAGATCTCCCGACTTCTAATCCAGTGTAACTACATAGAAAGATGAATTACTCTAATATGGCTATGTGCTAGTAGAAACCCCACTTAAAAAATCTTATCACCTATAACTGCATTACTTTTTAAGGTAATTTATCTTCATTAGTTTTAAAGGGATAGAATTGTCACTTTCTTCCAAGTATTTTTTCCTGAGTACAAAACTTCCTATACACCCCAGAGACCAGTGAGCATCATCTGGTCACCATTGTAATGGATAAAATACCCCCAAGAGCTGAGTGACTAAATAGGGGAAGCTACTTAATAATACCTATGACATGAAGACAATTTCCCTTCATTAACTTTATGCAAGTTGCCTAAGAAGTAAATGGAGACCTTTAAATGGGTGTGTCTTCTAGACACATGTGTCTTCTAGACAAGTGTGGCCAGAGTTATCTACTTTATTTAACTGGACTTTGCAATTAAGCAACCTTGCCTTTTTAAGAATAGTATTTGGAACCATGAAAGAAGTGAAAAAATGTATCTGAACAATAAAAATGATCGTTAAAAGCCAGTGTTTTTGCCCTTTCTCCACACTTTTAAGGAGGATGATCACCTGGTGTTCAAATCCTGAGAAAATTCCAAATGAGAAGAGGGGCTACAAGAGGCAAGCACATGAATAGCCAAATTGACAGGTGACAATATGACAGAAGATGGGAAAAAGAAAAGCAATAAAGCCCTGATACAAGAATTCACAAAGAGCAGCAATCTCGGATCTTTTAGCATAGGGGGAGTTCAGGCCCCAGGGGCAGCTTTGTACAATAGTATAGCACACTATTCGGATTCTGAATGATGTCTCTAATTCATTAAAACATTAGCCACAACGAAAAGGTTAAAAAAATTACAGATTTTGTTCTCTGCTTAAAAAATCAGGAAAAAATCCTCAGAAGTGACAATGTTCTCAAGTACTAAATTTTAATTTGTTTATAACATAAAAATAAAGACATCGATTATTAGGTTTTTTATTTTATTTCTTAACTCAATAGAATTTAGTCTTATTGAAAATGAAGTCCGGGCGCGGTGGCTCACGCCTGTAATCCTAGCACTCTGGGAGGCCGAGGCGGGCGGATTGTTTGAGCTCAGGAGTTCGAAACCAGCCTGAGCAAGAGCGAGACCCCGCTTCTACTAAAAATAGAAAGAAATTAATCGGACAACTAAAAATATATAGAGAAAAAATTAGCCGGGCATGGTGGTGCATGCCTGTAGTCCCAGCTACTCGGGAGGCTGAGGCAGTAGGATCGCTTGAGCCCAGGAGTTTGAGGTTGCTGTGAGCTAGGCCAACGCCGTGGCACTCACTCTAGCCCGGGCAAAAGAGTGAGACTCTGTCTCAAAAAAAAAAAAAAAAAAAAAAAAAGAAAGAAAATGAAGAAGGAGGCAGAAATATTTTAAATTTTAGGAGAACTGATGGCCAAGAAATAAACTTCAGCTATCTGGAAAACTGTGCTGTTTGGAATGACTCATTCTCAAAGGTTCTTCATAGCTGAAGTTTACTGCAGTTATATAGCAAATTAGTCAGCATGAGTGATTTTTCCTTAACTTGGCCATCTCAGACAGAATTTTGCCTACATTGATATATCTGCTAAAGTGGCCCTCGATTAATGCCTTTCTGGGCACGGTAGCATCGCAGACCACTTTAGGCAATGAGATAACAAACACTGAGCTGGTTGCAAATCCCCTTGATCAGAAAAGAATGTTTGGGACTGCAACTGCAAAAAAAGGTGCTAAACATTTGTACCCCCATAATATGCTGAAATAAAATAAAATAAAATAGGGACGTAAAAAAAAAAAAAAAAAAAAAGGTGCTAAGGACATACTAGTACATTCCTAGAAGAAATGTTTCCTTCTAAATTGTATGTATAGCTTATAAATATGAAAATGAGAATTTTTTTATAATATGTGGTCTCTTTCCAGAAAATTATGCCTTAATATATCACAAAAACCTGTTTATTCTTGCATCCCATGATAAGGTAGCTGAGAATGTTTTAATACATGTTTCTGCTACTCTGGGCAGGTACTTTTATCTACCTGTGGCTAATAATGTGAGGATGAGAAGAGAGTTATACATTCAGTATTTGTTTGTAAATTCATTAGTATACTTAATGATTACCTTTGGGAGAGAAATGAAAACTTCCATGAAAGGCCAAGACACAGTGAAGAATTTGTAGGAGAGAAGGACATTTTTCAAAACTGGCGAGAGAATGATTCTTCAAATGGTGTATTTTATCTCTCTCTGTCTTCAGATTCTGAATCTAATATTCCAAAATTCAAATTAGGGTCATATATCCTAAGCTTCATGCATTTTTTTTCTGAATTGTAAAGATTGAACTGTCAGCCTTACAGCTGATGCCAACTAAATGATTGTACTTATATATTCCCTTAATGTGAATGACAGCCTGTTTCTAGCAAAGATAAGACAATCAGTTAGCAAGTTATAGTTCTGCTATTTTCTAGTACACCGAAGAGACACGTTCTGGAATTGATTATGATGAGAAATCCTTAGATAACTTTGAGTCTAGAGGCACACAAACCTGATTATTCCAAGGGATCTATACATTGGTATTTCTTGGAGTCTAGTAAGTAGATCTTGGGATAGAAACTAATTGTAACAGTATATAAGTTAGATTAGTTTTTAATTAAAATATTGGTACTCTAAGTTGGTTGAGGGTGTTACGCAGCAGGGAAAGTGTGAAAGGTAACCAGTAGAGCCAATTGTGCTCATTATTGGTTTGGTATGAAAATAAAACGTACATACACACATACATCTGATCATGGCTTATTGTGGGACTACATTGTAAATGGTACAGCACTCCCTTTTCTGCCATGCTCTGAGGAAGAGGGAAACATTTTTCTACTCCCCTTCCCCTTTCATCTCATTTATACTCCTCTCCTCTTCTGTCCTCTCCCTTCTTTTCCTTTATTATCATCAAAACTGTTAGCAAGCAAGACACCTCAGCATATCTTGGGCAAAAGGTGAGATTTTCTACATATTTTACTTGCATTTTCTGCTTCCAGTGTAATTTTTTATCTGGTTTTGTGGTGGGGATGGTGAATCCTGTTGGTTTTAGTCACTTGTGAGTTCACTTTGAATGTATTCATATGCTATGTAATACAGTAGTTTCCCTTAAGCCTGATTAAATGGAGCTGATTGAGCTTCACAGCAAGCATGCTGCCGGAATCTGCTTAGCAAGAAGTGCTGTTGAAATTGAATGCTTCAGTAGACAAACACAGGCAAGTCTATATACTTCTTTATGTGCTGGATGATATGTTGGTTTTATGTTTGTGTAGCTTTTAATCTCTTAGATTAGGTGCTTTTTATTTCCTTTAAAATTAAATGATGTCATGTGGTCAGAAATCATGCATGTATGCAGCACTTATAGAGAGTTTTCAATCAGCATCCCAGGAATGCCAATGAGGGCTGGAATAAAAAATCGTGCTAATGTCAGTGAACCTAGTTAATTGTCTGGTTTCTTCCTTGTTTAGTGTGCATTTGTTTTGAAAATGCCTGTATTTTAGGACAATCACTATTACGGTAGAAAGTACAGTCTTTGCTCAGTGTAGGGATTGTGATACAAAATGACAGAGGCTGCTTTTTCTGTAAGTATACTGAATTAGGGAAACTCTTTAGGAAAACTTAGAAACCGTTATCTGGCTATTCATCTGTAGCTCATGATATGTTGGTAGAAAAGTAGGAAAATATTTTCTTTTTATATGTAAGTGCATTAGATGCAAGATTTTTAATATGGGTAAAATGTTTACAATCACTACTGGATATGAATGAAGTCAGTATTTGAAAATTAGAAGCAAAAAGTGACATTGGAGAAGAATCTGGGTTTTTCTGCATGATTTTATACTATCCCAATTTAATTAAAAGCATATTTATTATTTCTGCTGTAGCAAATCAAGTTGTTTGCTTTTAAGGAGCACAAATAGACTGCCTACATACCTGTTACCCCAGAATTTTTTTTTAACCTTTTCCCTTTTTTGGGGAAAAAGAAATTCTGCTGACTTAGTAGGATTGTGACATCTCAATATTCATGATACATGGGAAAAAATCTGTCATTTAATGCTAATTTCAATTTGATGAAATATGAGCACAGAAATAGATATTACTAATATTAATATCAATGAGTAGCTTGTCTAGAGAAATGAAAATGTTGTAGTTTGTTTCCAGAGCACTGTGGCTGTCAACTCAGAATAGTGGAAATGCTAATTACCGCATGTGTTTCATCCAAGATGATTTCTGATGTGAGTAGCTAGATGATAGATACCTGTGCATGCATATCCAGACAGAAACAAGCCCTCTGTCAAAAGATGAGATGTGTTAAATGCCAAAAATTTATCAATATTTATCATTTTCAAAATTTGAAAGGGAAATCAGCAAAAGGAAAATTTATGATGTCAGCAAAGGCTGAATCAAAACCTAGAATGATAAAACCCAGTTGACAAATTAGATAATATTTGTTGCGCTTTTCAAACATACACTGACAGCTTTGAAGAAAATTTTAATTAAATATTGGCTAATGTATTTGTCTGTTATTAGTAACTACCTATATATTTCTCTGTTTATTAATAGTTTGCCAACTCTACATATTGTTTTTTCTTAATATACAATTAGACTTTTCATACTATTATTCTTCAGTTGTAAAATTTGTTAACATAAATAATGGGAAAAACATTTAGTAGTCTAAGACTTCTGTGTTTTCCAGTGCTCTAACATGTCCACTGAAAGTAACTTATTAAATAAGACAATTTGAAATCATCTCATTGTAGTACCCAGTAGGTTTGTAAATATGAGTGAAAGTATAAATAAACTGCCAATCCTCTGTTACTAAATTAATATTCCTCTTTTTGAGACCTGTAACTATCTCAGGGGTACTGGCTCTACATGTATCCTGGGATATATTTTCTAACTGAAAAAAAAAAAACTCAGAAAAGTGTATTTTGAAGTATTTACATTTGATGTTGCTAAGCCTTTGGTGTGCATTTTCATTCTAAGCAATGCGTTTAAAGGCTTAAGTAGTATCATGGTGCTCTAGTTTTTTATTTAGCAGAAGGAAAATTAGTTGAGAAATAACTTTTCTGTCATTTTCCTGATTAGTGCCACTTTAGTGCTTGCATTTGACAGATGGCTATTTCATTACTAATCAAAATGAAACTCCAGAGTATTCCTGGTATTCAAATAATATGTACCGGCTCCACAGGAATTGCCTCAAACTTACCCACTGACTGGTATTTACCTTTTAAATATATTGCAATGCCAAAGACTGATTAGAGACCCTCATTTGTTATGCCCTGACATATTCTGGCTTCTCCTTGGGGTTAAATGTATTTATTTAAGATCTACAATGTAACTGTAAAAATCAGCCATTTCTAGAATGATGTCATATATATATTTATACACACACACACATATGTATACATATACACATATGTATATGTGTATATATATATATACACATATAATTTCAGAATATCAGAATATTATAGGAGTACAAAATTTCAGTTACATAAATTGCTTCAGTATCATTTGAGTCCAAGTTATAAGTGTGTCCATCACCCAGATAGTGTGCCTCGTACCCATTAGGTGTGAATTTACCCATCCCCTCTTCCCCACTCCCGAGATATTTTTAAAATCATTTTTTTCTAGTACTGATGGTAGTGGGGTTTCTGTTATTTATTTTCTCATTTATTAAAAGGATTTGTACTGTAAAATTTGAATTCAGTCAAAAGGTTACCCTCAGGGATCCAGAAGGCCACATGTGGCCCCTAGGCCACAGGTTCTTCACCCCTAGCTCAGATACATATATCCTTTTGAGATTTTCCTTGGGAAATAGGAGCTAAAGGGATGAGGGTACATTTCATTATCGAGGGCTGATCCAGAAGGTTTGGGCAGACTACATCATGTTACATTGCTAATGCACAGCAACAACTGAACAAATCACCAGGTATTAAGTGTTCACTGTGTGGCAGGTACATGTAGGAAAAGTAGAATGAAGCTGCATGTGTTATAATCTGTTCTATTGTTAATTAATTGTTTAAGTAAAGGCTAAAGCTAAGTGCTATGTCTATTTGGAAAGTGCAATTACTCTGAGAAGCATTGGCTTTATGTGGTCAAGGCATTTTTTACATACTGATTATAATGTAACTGTTATGAAAGAAAACACATTTAATAAGCAATTACAGGGTTTTTAAAAATGTTGCCAACAACTAAAGGACACGGGGAGCACTGTAGGGGGGGAAGGGCATGCCTTTAACCCGCACTTGGGTGAGGCAGAGATAAAGTGTAACCATAATGTTTGTACCTTCACAATACCCTGAAATAAAAAAAAATATATATATATATTGCTAACAACAGTCAACTCAAAGTTAAAGATTTCTTATACAGTTTCTGGATTATCCAAATTATTGGTTTTCCCCTTTCTTCTCTTGTTTATTGCTCCTTTTTCCCTCCCTAAAGCCTGGACAGGTAACACTTTATACATTTCATTTTACTACTTTGATTTCAACTAGCCATGCCATCTCTACACACTGATATCATATCATGGCTAATTAAAAGTTGGCTATAAATATGAAAATATAACCTAAGTATACTAGTCACATAAAAAACACTAATGTTTTTATTCTAATTTCAAAATGATTAGAACTTTCATAAATGCAAATGTAAAAAGAAAGGCAGATAGCATAGAGAATTTTGATACCATATAAAGCCCTGATTGAGTTTTATGACTTAACACAAGAGTTTGAAACATAGAGGGCAGTTGAATATTAATCAGTAACTGTGGAAGGTTGGTGGAACACAAATAAAAGAGACACTACAATTTAAGATGGAGTCCCTTGTACATCCAGTAAAGAGATTATTAATATGTAAGCTTCTAGGTAGCATTAATGGTGCTTACCTTGCTGATCTGTAAACCAGTTTTGGCTATATATAAGATTATGTGGGACTGCCACCAGCAGGTAGGTTTGAATTCCTTCTCCCTTTTTAAAACTAAATGTAAATATCATAAATATCAAAAGTAGAAAAAATAAATTTAAAATTCCAGCTACTCAAATCTGTTGTCATTACTGAGTATTTGATTTTGTGGAAAATAAGAAATTATGAAAAATATCAGAAACATGTGAGTAAAGAAAATAGCAATTGTATAGCAGTCAAATGCTGGGCAACACCATTAATGTGGATGAGATATTAGCGGATAATGAGAGATTTCTCTTTTTAAATGTGCCAAAATCTGCTCCACTGAGTATCATCCTACAGTTGATTCTTAAAATATAAACAGTTCTTTATTATAATATCTACATGAATGGAGGTTTCAAAGTGGTATGGATATTGAAAACTGTATAATTTAACCAAAATTCATTATGTAATGTATTATAAAACTATTTTTGGAGTGTGGCATGGTGAATTTAACTTCCTAAATGATATTACATTAGGTTTATAGGGGCAAGAAAGAAAGGACAGAGGAAACAGGAAGCCAGATTGGAATTTTAAAGATGCGATGGTAATCCAAGTGCAGTTAATTGAGATTTAACTGTTTATTTTGATGTTCTGTTGAATAATCATTAAAAAAGATATTTTTCTTTTATATTTGTAGCTTCTGCAGATGTCCCTGCAGGGTATAATTTGAATACACTGAAAGAACATAAGTGACATAGATTTCTAAGTGTGTAAGGTCTTTATGCATGCACCAACTATGCGGTTGCAGAAAGCAGGATTACTTTGCCAGAGTTCATTTTAGTTGTCCCGACCCGCGGGGTAGTCAACGCGGACCCTGGAGGAGGGAGTGGGAATTGGGAGAGGCAGGAGACACAAGAAATGGAGACAAGACAGGAGTCTGATCAAGTCTCGTTTATTGGCAGGAAGGCAGAGGCTTAAGTAAGGCAGAAAGAGTAACAATAAAGGGGTGGTGCTTTCCGAGGCTCTGGCTTTCCGGCCAGAGGGTTTCTATATAAGGAAACCCTCAGGGGCTTTCAAGGGCTACATAGTTATAATGGGTAAACAGAAACTTACAAGCTCTTCCGCAGGCTTTGCAAATGCGTGGGCTTGGTAAGCAGCTGCCGGGCCTCATGGCTCCGGACATTTAGTCATGGAAATTCTAGAGTCCTTAAGGAGGCAGTAGTGGTAGTTGTTGGGGTGGGTTGATGGAGGAGGGGTGATGCATACAGATATAATTTCTCTTCTCTCATGAAAATGTTTATCTGTGTGACTTACACTCCAAATGAACACCATGAATGAACCCATTTGTCATGACTCCATCTTGAGTAAAGAACCTGCTTTATTAGAATCAAAGATTGTGTCAGGTCAAAGCCCGTGGGGATTTCACAGCCTTTGCATCACCTGTCTTTATGTTTAGCCTTTGCGAGAACTCACTTGCCAACTGTAGCTGAGGTCATTTCTGATCATTCTATTTATTTATTTTATCAGTTATTTTATGCTTTTGTTCCTTTTAACAGTCAATCACTGCAATACTGACAAGCACAGCCATTTCAATAATTAACCCAAAGCTTTGCCAATATAATTAATATATACATAATAAAATAATAACTGCCCAGTTACTCTCTCCTACAGCAGGAAGTCCCTTTTGTGAGAGATAAAAAATAATTAAATCACTAGGACTATAAACTTACTTTGTGACTATAGGTTAACAAAAGCACATCTTTTGCTCACCTATACTCTTGATGCAGTTACAAATCCAGCTAAGTGCCTTGGAGACATAACTAAAAATGAAAATAAAAACAGAGAAGGAAGGAAAATTTCAGATGGCTGTGGAAGGATAAGCAAGGAGTCTTCTGAAATTGTTTATTAAATATTTTAATAATTGAACAGTTTAAAGTGACTGTTTCATTTTTAATGACAAATCTGTAGGGAGAAGGTTTAATTTTGACTGGTGATGTGGAATTTGCTTAGTGTGTAAAAACAAATATGAAGAATTAATAAAATAATTTTACTTTTAAAGAATGACATCCAAATTAAATATCTCTGTTAGTGTTTCATTGCTATAAGATGTTAGGATGGATCTTCAAATCTCTCTGGTAATATGCTTTTTACCTTGTATATTCATTTTTTTCTTATTATAAATTCTTTTTATCTTGGGTAGTTCATAATTATGGAAAGATATCTTAAATGTTCTTTATAATTTTGGAGAGAGATATAGAGAAAACATAAGGTCTGTAGTTGCTATCTAAACAAACAAAATGCCTTCCTTTTAATACTATCAATACAAATAGCTTGACCTTTCTTGTTTCCTGTTTCTGAGACCACCATTAATTAGACAGTTTTACATAACACCACACTATCTTTTGACATAGCTTAACTGGGAAATATAATAAGACATAATTTTTTAAAATGGGCTAGAATGTTGTGTCTCAATTGTGAACATCCATTTGTTTAAAAAATTGTGTGGGTAATCTACTAATATAAGTAATGATATTGATATGCTTACTTTGGGTTTTGCAGAGCAATATTTTTCACATCGTCCAATAGTATCATTACAAAATCAGCTTTAGAAAAGACAGTATGAAGTGATTTGGGGGAGAGGATTTACCAAAATCTCTCTGGTAACTGCCTAGAACTCATCCACAGATGATTACTTCCTTTGGACCTTGACCAAACTAGTGTCTTAGCTCCCTTATTGCATTTTAAATACCCTATGGGCAGAGAAACACCTTAACTCAAATCGTTAGCAGTTGAGAGTTTATTGGAAATTCATTTTCCTGAATAAGGCTCATCTAGACTAGAAGATAGAGGTATTTAAAGAAAAGAAAGGAGAGGTGAGTGCTTGAGGGATAGGGGATTGCCAGCAGAAAATGGCTTAAAATTTTGCCTTTTCATTGCTGCTTTTGGTGACTAAATCCAGATATTGCCCTTTACCAGGGTCAGAATTTTAAAACCAGACCCTGCTCTCAGGCTGTGCTAAAAATTTGACCCTTTGAATTTTAAATAACCATTTTCTCATTAAGTTTAATGATGTATCCGTTCTTTTTTTCTGGTTCTTTTTGAGACTGGTCGTTCTCATGATAATTATATGAAAAAAATAATAAATAAATATGAAGAACTAAAAATATAAAGAAATAAATCTGAAAAAATTCTCAGTTTGAGTGAAGAAGCCATGAGAGAAGAAAGGAAGTAGTATTAATTTAGAGCACTTGAAAACCTACAGGTTACTTAATTATGCCTTTGTCTTGTCAGATTCAATTCATTACATTAAAAATCCGACATGAGAATTTTCTTTCCCTAACAACGCATGATTTATAGTACTAGTCTCATAGAAACATTTTATAATGATGTAGAATCACTGAATCCTTTCTTAGGATAAAATCAATATTGATCTTGTCAGAGTAACACTGCTATACATGCCTTTCGAAGACAATAGTTAGCTTATGTATGTATATAAAAATAAATATATATAGTTTAATGCTGACTCTTTTCACTAAACAAAGTAAATATTTTTGGCATTAAATATTCAGAAATGGTGTGTTGGTTGGATAATACTCCATCACTTGGAGCCATCAATGTATATTTAACTGACATTTATTTATGTTGATTCTAATATTTTGTTATTTTTAATAATTCTGTCTTTGAGCATAAATATACAAAAATCTTTGTCCATATGTCTAATTACTGTTTATGAGCTAGAAAATTGGGTCCATGGGTATGAATAATTAATTATATGATTGTTTACATGTTGTAAAATCACTCTCTAGAAAAGTGGTACCTCTTAATGCCTTTGTAAGGAATGTATTAAACATTATTTTACCTCATACTTATGTGGTTTTATGTACATTGTGAATATAGTGTTTTTCAGTTAAAAAGAAAAAAAAACAAACCCACTATCTCATTTTTTTAATTTTTATTATTTTTTATATCAGAATATTACAGAGATAGAAATGTTTAGGTTACATATATTGCCTGGGAGTATTCACTATTTCATTTTTAAATTTCAGAATATTACAGGAGTACAAGCGTTTTGGTTACATGAATTGTTCTTGTACAGTTTGAGTCAAAGTTATAAATGTGCCCACCATCCAGATACTGTGCACTGTACCCATTAGGTATGAATTTACCCATGCTCTACTCCACCATTGCACCTGCTTGATTTCCGTTGAGTTTTACTTTCATATGTGTACATGCATTCTGATTCGTTAGTTCCAATTTAATAGTGAGTACAGGTGCTGTTTCTTTTTTTTAATTTTTCTTTATTTCAGCATATTATGGGGGTACAAATGTTTAGGTTACATATATTGCCTTTGCCCCACCTGAGTCAGAGCTTCAAGCGTGTCCATCCCCCAGATGATGTGCACCACACCCATTAGGTGTATATATATGCATCCTCTCCTCCCCCTCCCATCTGCCCAACACCCGAAGAATGTTATTACTATATGTGCATTTAAGTGTTGATCAGTTAAAACAAATTTGATGGTGAGTACATGTGGTGCTTGTTTTTCCATTCTTGCGATACTTCACTTAGTAGAATGGGTTCCAGCTCTATCCAGGATAATACAAGAGGTGCTAGATCACCATTGTTTTTTGTGGCTGAGTAGAACTCCATGGTATACATATACCACATTTTATTAATCCATTCATGTGTTGATGGGCACTTGGGTTGTTTCCACATCTTTGCAATTGTGAATTGTGCTGCTATAAATATTTGAGTGCAGATGTCTTTTTTACAGAATGGCCTTTGTGCTTTTGGGTAGATGCCCGGTAATGGGATGGCTGGATCAAATGGTAGTTCTACTTGTATCTCTTTGAGATATTTCCATATTAGTTTCCACAGAAGTTGACTAGTTTTCAGTCCCACCATCAGTGTATGAGTGTTCCTATCTCTCCACATCCATGCCAACATTTATTGTTTTTGGAATTTTTGATAAAGGCCATTCTCACCGGAGATAAGTGATATCTCATTGTGGTTTTGATTTGCATTTCCCTGATAATTAGAGATGTTGAGCATTTTTTCACATGTTTCTTGGCTATTAGTCTATTTTCTGCTGTTTGGTTTTTTTTGACAAAATTTAGTTCCAGGTTTAAATGGGAATGCTTTCGATTTTCCCCATTCACTTTGATGTTGCCTGTGGGTTTGTCATATATGATTTTTATAATTTTGATGTATGTTTCATCTATGCCTATTTTGTCAAGCATTCTTATCATAAAAGGGTGCTGAATTTTGTCAAATGCTTTTTCTGGATCTATAGAGAGGATCATATGGTCTTTGTTTTTGCCTCTATTTATGTAGTGAATCACATTTATAGATTTGCATATATTGAACCATTCTTGCCCACTTGGTCACGGTGGAATATTTTTTTGATGTGCAGCTGAATTGAGTTTTCTAAAATTTTATTCGGAATTTGATTTGTGCATATAGATTTTTATAGCATTCAGAGATGATATTTTGTATTTCCATTGTATCACTTGTAGTATTTCCTTTTTCATTTCTGATTGAGCTAATTAGGGTCCTTTTCTGTTTCTGGTAAATCTAGCCAGAGACCTGTCATTTCTGTTTATCTTTTCAAAGAAACAACTTTTTGTTTCATTAATCTTCTATATAATTCTTTTGTTATCAATTTATTTAGTTCTGCCCTGATCTTAGTTATGTATTTTCTTCTGCTGTTTGGGGGATCATTTTGCTCTTCCTTTTCCAATTCTTTGAGAAGATTCATTAGATTGTTGATTTGTTGGTCTTTGTGTCTTTTGGATATAGGCATTTAAGGCTATGAATTTTCCTCTTAGGACTGCTTTTGCTGAATCCCACACAATTTAATAACTTTTGTCCCCTTTGTCACTTAGTTCAAAAAGTCTTTTTATTTCCATATTAATTTCCTCCTTTACCCAATAATCATTCAGTAGTAAGTTGTTTATTTTCCATGACTTTGTGTAGAGTTGAGTGTTTCTGATGGAATTGATTTCTAATTTTATTCCATTGTGGCCTGAGTAGATACATGGTATAAATTATTTTTTAAAAAAATTATTGAGACATGTTTTGTGACCTAGGATGTGATCAGTCTTATAGAATTTTCCATGTGCTGATGAGAAGGACATATATACAGTAGTTTTTGGGTAGAATATTCTGTAAATGTCTGTTAGGCCCTTTTGTTCTTTTGTCCTGTTTAAGTCCATTGTTCTTTCTTTATTTTCCTATTGGAGGATCTGTCCTATTCTGTCAGTGGGTGTTGAATTTTCCAGCTATTATGATGCTGCTGTGTTTTGTTTTGTTTAGATCAAGTAGGATTTGCCTCATGAATCTGAGTGTACCTTTGGTAGGTGCATAAACATTAAAGGTTGTTATGTCTTCTTGTTGAATTGTTCCCTTCACCGTTACATAATGTCAATATTTGTCTTTCTTTACTTCTGCTGATTTGAAGTCTATGTCATCTGATATGAGAATGGCTATACCAGCTTTCTTTTGGTTTCCATTTGCATGGAATATTGATTTCTCCCTTCACCTTGAATCTGAATGAGTCCTTGTGCGTTACATGTGTTTCCTGGGACAGCAGATACTTGACTTCTACGTCTTTTATCCATTCAACCAGCCCATGTCTCTTCAGTTGGGAGTTCAAGCCATTTACATTTATTGAAATTATTGATAAGTGGCATGGATTTCTATTTATCTTGTTGAGTAGAACTTTATTGCTTTGTTTTACTTCTTGAACCATTGTGGTATCTGGGCTTTGACCTTTGGCTTTTGGGTGATTTTACACTGGTGGGTTTCTATATTGCCAATCTGTGTATACTACAGTTCTGAATACTTCTTACAGGGTAGGTCTGGTCTTGAAAAATTCCCTCAGTGTTTGCTTGTCTGAGAAAGTCTTTATTCCTCCCTCATATAAGAAACTTAGTTTTGCAGAATACAGTATTCTAGGCTGGCTGTTATTCTGTTCAAGAAGACGAAGTATGGGGCCTCCATCACTTCTGGCTTGTAGGATCTCTGTTGAGTGTCTGCAGTTAGTCTGATGGATTTTCCTTTGTAAGTTACCTAATGCTTTTACCTTACACTTGTAGGAGGGCTTCTTTTGTGTTTACTTTGGCCAGTCTGATGACCATGTGTTGTGGTGGTTGCTTCTTTTCGATGAATCCCCCAGGAGTCCTTTGAGCTTCTTGTACCTAGATATCTATATTTGTAGCAAGTCCAGGAAAATTTTCTTCAATTATTCTTTCAAATAAATTTTCCAACTCTTATGCATTTTCTTCTTTGCTCTCAGGGATACCTGTGATTCTTATGTCAGACCTCTTTACATAATCCTATATTTCTTGCAGGTTTTGTTCTTTCCTCTTATTTCCCTGTTCTTTCTCTTTGATTGACTTGTTTAACTCAAAGGTGTTGTCTTCAAGCTCTGTGGTTCTTTCTTCTGCCTGATGTAGCCTATTCTTAAGGCTTTCCTCTGTATTTTGTATTTCCTTAAGTGAATCTTTTACTTTTGGAAGTTCTATTTGATTTTTTTTAATTTTTCAATTTCTTTAGTGAATTTTTTAATTCATTTCCTGCATTGTTATTGTGGTTTCTTTGTGCTATGTTTCTATTTTCTCTTGTATTTCATTGAGCTTCCTTATAATCCATATCCAAAATTCTTTATCTGTCATTTCAATATTTTCATTTGGTTGGTATCCATTAATAAGGAGTTATTGTTTTCTTTTGCAGTGTTCTTTTGCTCTGATTTGTCATGTCTCTAGAATTCTTTCACTAATTGCTTCTCATCTGTCCTCTTGATCGAGACCTAGGGGTGCTAGGCCTGGCTTACTGGCCTGTCTCTGTATTTCCGAAGATAGACTCCTGAGTGTGTCAAGGAGAGGAGTGTTTGTCCTGATTTGCCTATGGGGTGTTTTAGCAGGTTTGATTAACCACTTGGGTTACCTCTGACCTTCTTTCTTCACCTCTTGCCAACAGTGTGCAGTGAGTTATGTCCTGCAGCTTAATCTCTGGTATTGTGGATCATACTAGTGAGTACAAATCAGCCATTCCATGTTTGCTTGAGTTGGAAGGTGCTATGGTTAGCTATGGGGTTTTTCACCCTGTCATTGCTTAAACTTTGCATGGATGTGCCAGCTGCCAAGATGTTCTTTTATCCCAGTAGTAAGCTCTGCTCCCCCAGGTGAGGCACACAAATGCTCCAAGCTCTAGGAGGGGCCCTTTGGCACCCAGGGGGTTGCTTGATCTCTACTCCCCCTGATGTAGAGGGATGAGCAAGACAGATCGTGGCTAGGTTGCTGGAATCTGAGAGGCTTTACAAAGCCTCGGTGGGGCTCAGAGGTTGCTTATTCGGCAACTAGGGGTAGCTGCTGGTATGAAGTTCAGGGCATTCTCTCCAAGCTGGGAAGACTGTTCCTGCAGGAGGGGTCTAATTACTTGAGTACTAAGGGCCCAGGCCAGGCTCTTTCCACCCTTGGTCCACTAGTGCATTTTCTCTGCAGGGTGGTGTGAGCATCTTTCCCATTCCCTGGAACTCCACAGCACTCTCCCTTCAGTTCAGACCGTGTGGTTTCCCTCACCACCCAAGACTGACTCTCGAGCTACCCCTCAGTCTTCGTGTCTGACCCACTAGCATGCACTGGCAAGTAGGAGGATCCCCAATTGTTACCCCTGTTCCACCACAAGATCCCAAGAAGAGAGAGGTAGTCCTTTCTATATACAGGGGCCGCCACCGGGGCATGCTTCTGCCAGGGAGAAGCGGCCACTCTTGGTTTTCTTGGCTCAAGCGGCACTTCCTTTTGTAATGAGTGGGGGGAGGGGCCACTGCTCCCGTTCAGATGGTGGGCCCCAGTCATTTGGTTGTCATGGAAACCAGGGGCTACGCTAATTCACTCTGAGTGCTGCACCCCTAGCCAATATGGTGGTTCTCCAGTAGGGGCGAGGGCTGGGCATGCTCACAGATCCCCTTTCCTCAGTGCCCCTCCACACTCTTCCATTGGGTATGTCTGCAAGGGCTCCTTGCCATCTGAGTCCGAGACTGAGACCTCTCCCCTGCATCTCTCTGCACTGCTCATGTCTTTGGAGGGCTCTGGATCTGGGCTGCCTGTCTAAGCTGCCAGTTTGTGATACTGTGAAACACCGGTGGCCCTGCTCTCAGTGGCAGGCTTGGCTGATAACATGCACCTGCCATAGGGAAGCAGCTGTTCCTGTGCTTCTTGGTTCAGAGTACTCTTGCAGTTGCATTGGTTGGGGGAGGGGCTGTGGCTACCAGCCAGCCTGAGCCAATTTACTTTTTCTGATGCAGTGATTGGAGAAGCTGCAGAGGAGAAAATGTCTAGATGTAAGAAAGCTGGCACTGTGGTCTCTCCTGGCATTCTTCCATGGGGTATCCCTTCCCAATACCCGTACTCCTGGAGTTTGCTGGTTCACCCCACTATTCTACTTAGCTGCCATGCCTGGGCTCGTGAAGGGTGTCAGCGCCTCCTATATGTTTTGTGTTCCTCTGTTCACCGAAGGTACCTGGGTGGTGGAGGGGAACCTCCCTTATCCTTTCACTGGACTCCAAGCCTCTCTGGATTTGGTCCATGCTGCTTTCCTTCCTCTATCTTCTCTTTCAGCTTCACGGTTTTTCTTGGGGTCCGCAGACATCTCTGTTGTCTCTCCCTGTGATCCACACCTGAGCTGCTAGTGCTTTCTGCTCTCCTAAGTCCAATATTCTACCTTCTAGCAGGGATGGTCCGACAGGCGGTGTCTCTAGCTGATTGTCTATTTCATTGTTTTAATGACAAATTTGGTGTTGCTGGTTTTTAATTGATTTGTTTATTTATTAGCCTCCATTTTTTTTCCTTTTTCAAGGCTTCTGAGCATTTTTATACTTGGTGCTAGGATATTTTTTCATTGATGTGTAAGAATATTTTATATAAGGATATTAATCTTTTACTTATTGAAAATATTAATTTTATCAATTTATCACTCAAATTTTAATATTGGTTTGGCATTTTGACATATTGAAGACTTTTTTAAATTTGTCATCACATAGACTTCTTTAGTAATACTTATGCTTAGAATGTTCTTACTCATCTTGATATCCAACAAATACTTACCCCTATTTCTTCATTAAATATTTTTTCCATTTAACTATTTTATCCATTTTGAATGAATTTTGATTTTAGGTGTGATTATGGATGCGACTTTGTTATTTTTTCCAATTTGTTGAGACAATTCTTTCATAGCAATTTGTTGAATGGTCTTTCCTTTTACCACTGCTTTGTTATGTGATGATTCTGATAAAGTTGGACTATTTTTAGTGGTTTTCTTTAGAAAGCTACAACTATGGCATTCTTCTCTCAAAATTCTGAACTACATAGTGTATTTCAGATTATCCATAGTTGCCCTCTCTGTGTATGCACATTCTATGTTCTTTGATCACAGAGGGCATAGCTTCTTTCAGATACTTTCTGGCTCCCAAACTCTTAGGGCCTAGAACAGTGCTGCTTAAAAGAGCAGGTATTTAATACGGCATAGTGGTTAAAGGTGAAGGCTCTGGATTGAACCCTCTCAGTTTGAATCTTGGCTGTATCATATATTGCTTTTTTTTTTAAAAATTAACTTCTCTAAGTCTTGGTTTCCCTAACTGTGAAATAGGGATAAATAACCATACCTATCTTGTAGAGGTTTTGTGAGAATTAAATGAGATAAAGCATGCAAAATCTTTAAGCATTTAAATTATTATTATTATTGCCATTATTATTATTATTGCAGTAGCAATGGTGAGGACCATCACTGACAATAGAAAGGCCTTATTGAGGACAGGGATGTTCACTGCCTCCTGGATATCTAGAAGTCCAGCTAGAAGTAGAGCCACTCTCGGAGTTAACTTTGCAATGGTAGGCATCATGGTCTCCTCTTTGCCATAGTGTCATATGACAATAGAAATCAAGAGACAAGGGGAGGAAAAGTGCCAGAAAGATATTTACTAGGTATCTAGGTAACATACTTATTATATAATTTTATTAGAAAAAATAGAAAACAATAACCATTTTCACCTTGTTCATTGCTGGTGGAGTGTCAAGGTAAAATGTATTTAAAACAGCTTCTTCATTGACCCAATTTGGCCTTAAATTGAGGCAAAAATCATAGAACATTACACAAAAGGAACCATGCAATCTCAACTTTCATTTTACATATCAGGACGCTATTGGGATAGAGGAATTAGGTGACTTATCCAAGGTTACTCAGAAAGTTACATGTTAAACTTGAAATTTCAGGACCTCTGAAACATACCCAAGTGTTCTGTAAATTCCCTCTATATCCATAGCTTAATTTGAAAATAGAGGCGTAGTACATAAAAAAATTACACTACCCTTAAAATATCTCAAAATATTCCCAAGATTTCTACAGTAGAATATCAATGCTGTTTTGTATTATAAAGTACATTTAATGGAAGACAATGGGACATTTGAGTTAGAGATAAAAATAATTCTTATCCCAAAATTCACAGCACTACATGTTTACTGGATTGAACATGGTTGCTTAATCTGAATTTAAAAAATAACATAGACTTTGCTTCAACTGTGCCCTGTTTGTAATAACTTCATGTGAAGTTAATTATTCCAAATTGGTGCTGATTTATCCCAGTGATTATCTGTGGAGTAGCTGGGAGGAAAGGGATGTTCCAAAATGACTGTTCATACATGACTATTCACTTTTTTCACGAATGGAACTTATTATTTATTTTTTTAGTATTATTCCTTGAGTTCTATGTTCCTAACAGGTAATCCAGAGATAAAAATTCAAATAAAATAAATTTATTCAGTTGGTAAACTGACTAACTGGGCTGCTACATTGATCCTTATTCAGATCAATTAAATTTGGATAAATGGTTTTTCTTAGCATGTAATTCCCTGATTTCAAACTGGCTCATAAATGAGGAAGGGTTTGAGAGGAAGCAGAGATATCAGTGACGTTATTGGATCTCATTAGCATTCTCATCACACAGGCCTCCTGTGATTCCCTTTCAATATTTTTTTTCCTTTCTGTTAAATCGGCTACTTGCTTTGTGTTCTTACAGCGTGATGAACTCCCCAGTTTGTATAATACTTTAAAGCAGTGATTTAAATTGTGGGCACAATGATAAATATAAGAATATGATATCCTTTTTTGTGTGATAAACTGAGGAACCCTCAACTCTATTCTGTCAAAACCCTATCTCTTTGAACTCCTTTGTAGTTAAAAAAATTTTAGAATTTTAAAAAACTGGCACAGGGCAGTGTATCTGACTGTCACAATGGAGGCCAAAAATATGGTTTTGACTCAGTAGGAAAATGAGTCTCAGGAGTAACTTAATGCCTTTAAGAGAGAGAGAGAGAGAGAGAGAGCGGAAATAGAGAAATAGCCCTGGAATGCTCGAAATGTATATTAGAGTCCTATCCTTCATGTCAGCTGTGCCCCCTGATGTGTACTAGGGTGTGATACTTATGAGGACCTTGTACCAAAAGTATAGTCATGATTAAACAGGTGATGTGTGTTCTCAGCCACTACACTCATTTCTAGCTTTTCCACTCCTTCTTCCTCTACATCCTTCTTCTCCATAGAGAATTGAAATGGCTTTGTGATTGGAGGCCATCCTATTGCAGCACTGTACCCAGATAAATTGTCAAGCCCTCTAGGAAAGCCAGTGTTTTCCTGCCAAGCACTGCTACTGCAAAATGTTAAATTATTATAAAAACCATAGACCAGGTGGTCAGTATAAAAACCAGACTATCATGAGCAATCTGCTCTTATCTGTTTGTCTTTCTTCCCTAATGCAGCTCATTAGGGGCTTGTGCAAGAGAGAGAAGACTCAGTGTCGAGCACTCCTTTCTAAATGTCCCTGTTCGGTTGCCTCTTTTTGCAAAGCAGAGAAAATATTAGAGGCCATTCTGCCTCTCTTATTTTTTGATCAAGGACAAAGTTTTTCTTTTTTCCCCGTCTAATGTTGTTAAACAAGAATGGGCAACCAGTTTAAAATAATAAAAAAGATCTTATCCTTTACTTGCATATTATTTATATGAAATAATAGTTTACCTGACATTTAATATACAAAATACTTTCACATAAATTATCTCATTTGATCCTCAAGCAGCACTTTGAGGTGTTATTGGCCCCATTTTGCAGATGAAACAATTGAGGCTCAGAAACATTAAATGACTAACTCAAGGCAATTAAGTAATACAGTAGGAATAAGACTGTTGGATTTCTGAGTAAGTGGATAAGCTGAGAAACTCAGAGCAGAGAAATAATTTAGATCATCTGAAACTTGAGAAAATTCATTTGTCAGTGCCAGGGGCAAGTGGATATGAGGCCTCTAGTATTTTTTCCCAGACGAATGCGGGAATTTTGTATGTAGTCTAAATCAGCACAGTTAAATCTCCATTTACAACCCATCTAGGAAAAATAATAGTGCAATGAAGGATTTTAAATCTGTCCATTCAGAATCAATGCACCATGTCAATGCTCTTTGAAGCATCTTATTTGAAGATGACAAGTCACTATTTTGTATAGTCAAGAAGCAGACGAAGTCATATTCTATTTCTTAGATTTAATTTAACTTTTTAATTTTTCCCAGCTTTATTAGGGTATAATGACAAATAAAAATTATATATATTTACAGTGTACAACACAATGTCTTGATATATGTATACATTGAGAAATGACTAAATCAAGCTAATTAACTAAATAGGTTAAATATTATTCCACTGTGTATATATACCACATTTTCTTAATCCATTCATCTGTTGATGGACACTCAGGTTGATACTATGTCTTGGTTATTGTGAATAATGTTGCAATGAACATTGCTTCCTTCTTAAATAGCATTTACTGAACAAAAATCGACTTTTTTCCTGGATAATTTAGGATCATCATCATTACCATTAATTATCTTGCTTTGCTTTAAAGCTAGGTGATGTGTTCCAGGATGACTAAGAGATGTAGGACTGTCAGTTTTCACACTGCATGATCCTGGTAAACAATATATGCCTGCAGTTATTTTCGCAATTTTCTGGTTCTCTGTCAGGTCTCACTTCTTGCTACTCTCAACTTAGCCTATAACTAATTTCAGTTTCTTGATCTGTAAAATGGGGATCTCATTAGTTCCTATCTTACAGGGTTGTTTATTGAATTTAGATGAGCCAAAACTTGAAAATAACTTAGATCAGTGCCTTGCATATTTTAAGTGTTCAATAAACACTGGCTGAGTATTATCTTTCTTCTACCATCTTCCTTTATTTAAAGCATGGATTTTGTCTGAAATGATACTTAAAATTCATACCTGTGCTTCTTAATCTCAATATAGATGCCCTGCTTGCCTCTACCAATCTTCACTTCACCTCAGTATTTCCCTATCCTGTGTTTATCCTCCTTTCCCTCTGTTGTGAAAGCATGTTTCACTTTTTCCTGGTTAACTCTTTAGCTTCCAGCTTTTTAGCAGCCTGATTTTTTCCTTTATTGTGTCTTTGATCTCTCTTTCTCCACTAGCTCTAGTCTACAATTATTCTCAAGGATCATACCTTCCTGTCAAATATTCCCTCAGCTCTATTGGTTATTAAAATTTCAGTTCTATTTCTGGCCTTTATATCACTGTTCAACTTTTTAAATTCATGTGTGGCATGAACTTTGCAGATAGACAGAAATATTTCAAACCCATCTATGTTATTGACAAGCTATGTAATCTTAAACATGTTAAATCTCTGAGCCAGTTTTCTCATCTAGAAAAGTGGAATAAAAATTCTGCCTCATAGAATTGTTATAAGAAAAAAAAATATTTTAAAAAGTGCTAAGTACAGGTAATATTGTTTCTTGACATTGGCACTGTTTACATAGGAGTGTTCAATTTGAGAAAATTCATTGAGCTGCATACTTATGAAACATACTCTTTTTGTGTATGTATAATAATGTATGCCATATTTTATCTAAAAATAAATAAATGTTATAGTTCCTGGCATGGACTAAATGCTCAATAATTGTGGCTATTATATTATTTTTGTTATTAGTGCTTGCAATCTGGATTTCACTTCCACCACTCTAAGTTCATCAGTGACCTCTAATCAATATATCCAATGCCTTTTCCTGTTTGAAGAATGGACACCATCACTTTGAATCTTTTTTCTCCCTTGACTTCCTCAATACTCCTTGAACTAGCCCACTCAAATACCAGTTGATTCAGGCAGGATTCAGTTAGCAGATCTCTTTTTATTTATGGAAAGTTGTTAACAGAGTTTTCCTATTTTTGTAAGAAGAAAAATTGTGCAGCCATTATTAAAAAGTTAGTCAAAGGAGCTAGTTTTGTTAGGTTATTTCAGTTGATAACCATAGGTGTTGAGATAAATATGTATGCAAAGCAGGGATTTGGGGATCTCCTGCAATGAGCAGCAGTTTAATTTCAAGAAGTAAATGATATCATTAAGGCAGTGCATAAAGAGAAGTTTATATTTGTCAGAGTAAGAGGAGAGTAGGAATGAGAGGACAGGGAAGACGTTTTTGGAGAGTTAGAATTGGAGCCAGAATGGTGAATTGTCCAGAAAGCCAAATCTTATGCTTTTGATGTGCAGTTTTCTATTAATCTCTGAAGGGGAAGTCAAAATCTTGCAACAAAAGGTAAAAAAAAATCATTAAAATATCTGGTATTCCTACTTGAGAGGTGGTAGAGAGAACTCTAAGGTAGGAGTTAAACAATCTTGGTTCAAGTCTCAGTCCTTTTGCTTAGCTAGCAGTGCTGCATTGGGCAAATAATTGAATCTCCCTGAGTTTCAGTTTCCTCATTATCTGATGAAAATAATGAATAGTCTCTCCTCCCAACCATTTTCAGAACTTTGCTGTGGGGCTCAAATGAGATAATATACATAAAGATGCTTTGCAGCTCACATGGCATCACACAGATGCAGGGGATGATTTGTAAGGTACTTGTTACATATCCCCTCCCATGCAGCTGCCATGTGACTGGATGCTACTACAGTACAGCAAATAACGTCAGGGAGAGCAATGACCAGTAGATGGATGAAGGCTGTTGCTTAGGGGAGTAGGTTGTATTTGGGAGGCATTTCTCAGAGTACAGACCTGGTGGTGAGCTCTCTTATACTGACTTGTAAGAGTCAGTGTTTGAATTCCATCTTGAACGTGACAACCTCCTGCTTGTTCATAGGTGAGTCACTCTTTCTTATAAATTTATATTTGTATCGTGGTAAGCAACTGTGCCTGACTTGTATGGCAGATCAATGAAGAAAACAGGAAAGAAAAAAAAGTGGAGTGCTTTTGTTGTTGCTGCTTTTATTAGCTAATATTGTCAAGATAAAGAATAGATATTTCAGGAGTTAAAGTTAAAAGATCAACTAATGACATGTTTTATGTAGATCCTCAAAAGGATATTTATGAGTTTGTAATGGGGAGAATTGCATTTTACTGGAAAGGCTAAATTTCAGGGCTAAATGTTTGGGAAATGGGATTTTTAAACTGATATTTTTTCCAGATTTATTGAGGTATAATTAACAAAAATCGTATATATTTAAGGCGTGCAATGTGACATTTTGATACACGTGGACATTGTGAAATGATTACAACAATCAAGTTATTTAACATATCCATCCATCACCTCGCATAGTTACCTTTTTTATTTTGTGGTGAGAATACTTAAGATCTCTCTGTAATGCTTTACTCTTCTAGTAAATTTCAAGTATACAATTCATTATTAACTATAGTCACCATGCTGTACATTAGGTTAACTGAGATTTTTTTTTCTTAATGCAACCTTTCCTGCTTATAGAAATCAGAGTTCTATCTTGTCTGAGGTACTTGAGCCTTACAGAAAAGGAAATGGAAACTATGAATTAAGTGCGTTTATACAGTTAAATTGGACTCATGATTTCAATTGTATCATAGTAAAGTAGGGAAATTTGCTATAGTACTTTTAGTCTGGTCCTGCTATGTGGTAGGATTTTGCATATGAAGAAGAGATTAAAAATGGAAAAAAGCAAGATATTCTCTTTTTGAGATAATATCTTCAAAATGGCAAATCCATAATGTGTCTGAATAGCTTAGGAAGCTATATATACTTATACTAATATATGATATGGTTTTGTTATGGAGATTGTGACAGAGATTCTTTGCAAATACCACTCCCAGTAGTAAAATGAAATTCACCAGATAGTATGTAGCTGTCATATTTATCAAAATGAGTTATTGACTTTTATTAAGTTTTGGTTAATAGTTATTATCAAGTCATGAATTTAACTGGCTCTGTTAATAAAATGTAGCAGTGACTATGTACACATAAGAATTTGGTCTTGTTTTCTGGAAAATGGTAAAACATTGGTTGAAAGAAATGAGAAGATGGCATGTCAAAGTCCTTTGAAATCTGTGATGTGACATTCATAAAGCCTATTACTGTGTTTTTCATTCTTAGTTTTCTTTTATATATACATACACACACATATACGTGTCTGTGTGTGTGTGTGTGTGTGTGTGTGTGTGTGTGTGTGTGTGTGTGTGTGTGTGTGTGTGTGTGTGTAGTCTCAAGGGACAAATAGAAAGGGGCGCCAGGAGTAATTAAACCTTGCCAGGTCTCCCTGATTACCATTCAGCACACAAAGCTACTGCTTAATTACAAATATCTTACAAGGGAGGCTGGCAACAATTATTAACAAATTAGCACAGATTGGCTTATCAGATTAACTTGCACGAAGCTGAAACCCTGGGGAATAACAACAAATGAAGTATTATGCCCCAGCTCCAAAGAGATATCTCCCATTAATTAAATAATAAAAAGTAAGATTTCCATAATTTGAATGTGCCAGCTCTAACCCAGCTTTGGCGAATACATAGGATTTTGAATGATACAGTCAAATACCCAAAGTAAGATAATTTTGGCTTCAGGAATCCCAAAGTTATGTCAATAATAACAATAACAACAACAGCATCTTAAATTTGTGTAGTAGATATGTATAGATTGAGGAAACATGGGAGAAGCTGCTTTGAGACAGCTTATAAAGATGGTGAAGGTCTATCTTTGTAAAAATGGATATAAGCCAGTATCTTTTACCCTGCTTGCTAACTGGTTCTAATAATATTTGGTCTGAAGTAATTCATATGCCTTCACGCTGGTAAAACAGTAATTCTTTTCTATATTACTTCTACCTCTCGCCACTCACCAACGCCTGCTTTCCACTCTCATCATTAGTGTTTGGATGTTTTGTCTTGTCTTGCTTTGTTTTGTTTTCCCCACCCCTTCTTGTGTTTAGATCCTGGGAAACAGAAACCTATGTGGGATCTCTTCACAAAGCTTTCTCCATTCACCTGAAATGCTGTTTAATTCTGGTATGTATGGGGTTTGGTGGAGGGAACACTGTACAGATGCCTGAGTTCTTTTCTAGTTCTGCCACTAAATTATTGTGTAACCCTGAACAAGTATCCTCTCTCTGTGCCTCAGTTTCCTAATCTGCAAAATGAAGGGATTAGCTAAATTTATTTTCTCAGGTTCATTTCAGATATACTCAGCATTCAATAATTCTCTTTGGTTGACAGATGGCCTCCTTTTGGGACATGGAGCTCCTGGGGAAATGGTTTCCATTGAATGGGAATATTAATAGAAATTTTGATTTAGTTTATTACAGTTTTTAGGCATTTCCTTAAAAATAAATGCATGCATCCATTATGATACAATGTCTGGTGCCGAGAGCTCCAGGAACATTTGATGCAGGAAAAGGAATATTCAGATATGATATCAAGGAGGATTTCAAAGGCATGACAGGATAATTTCAGCTTTGTTTGAAACGAGGTTCACAAATTCACAAGGTCAAGGGATGCAGTGTTCTGGTTTGTGTTTAAATGAAACAAAGTATTCTAAGTTTCATTGTGGACACTGGGTACTAGTTTGGGTCCACTTTGAACCAGCATTATCTAAATCCAGGGGCCACATCAATATTGGAGCTACTTGAACTAATGATCAGAGTAGAAGGAACAGTGGGTAAGGCTACAGAGTCCTAGCCTTTCCCTGCTCTTTGCCCCGCCCCCCTCAAGTCTGGGTCTCAGTTTTATGGTCTATAACGTTAGATTAAGAAAGGGAAAAAAAGTGGATTTCCCACAAATGCTAGAGAGGGGCACGTCTTCACTACAGCTCAGCATTCCAACGACAATCCCTTTTATTCAGAAATCTGTGACCACCTGTTGCTTCTCCCTTTTCTTTTTCCCCTGAATTCATGCTCAATCTGCACGAGTGTGTTGTGGGTGTGTGTGTGTGTTTAATCTTCTTGTGAGAATCCTTAAAACACGCCCACAGATTTTCAGGCAATTTCTCAAGGAGAACAAACTTTTTAAACAGCTATTAAGTGCCAGGAAAGGGCGAACACCAGCTCTCCCACCAAGCGCCCATCCCCCAGCCAGGCTAGAACTAAGTCACGTCACCGGCAGCCGGAGGCTTCTTGGCACGAGCGGGGGGTTGGGGGTGAGCGGTGACGGGACGCGGGGCGGCGGGATCAGTCCCTCCTCCCAGACCCAACGGCTGCATTGGCTGCTGAGGGGATCCAGCCCCCCGGGCCTCTGGCCGGAGCGGGTAGGGGAAGAGGCAAGTATTGAGGTCGTCTCATGTAGCTCTCCAATACAACTGTAGGGGGAGGCAGGGAAGCGTTTACCGCTCTGAAGAGTATCCCTTTGAAAGCCCCAAGCTGAGACGCGGTTTGACCAGAACGCGGGTATTTCTGGAGCGGAGGTCAGCCTGGGCAAAGGGACAGGGAGGGAGTGAGAGTGACCAGGCGGCCCTGGGTCCCCTTGGCCTCAGCTGGTCGGGCTGCCTTAGCCTGGCACCTCAGATCTGAGCCCCACATTGCAGGTGGAGGTCCTGACAGACTAGTGGGGGAACTTCGGGTGAGGACAAGACTGGGAAACTGTTGTGAGAAACTGAAGACGGAAAATGGAGGTGCGGGGACGGTTAGGATGGCCAACTGACAATTTGGCGGGACGGGGTCGCACTTTGGATGGCTCTTTCTACTCTTTCACAGGGACAGCATGAGGCAGAACTAGGACGAAAATAGGGAGGTGGGGGCACGAGTTCTGAGAAGGCAGCCTTCAGCTCGAAGTGAGGAAAATTTCCCTCAGAATTTTATCTGTTCGCAAGCGCAGGCTGCTGCCTCATCAAGCCTTGGGCCATTTTTGTGGCGGCCATTCTAACTACAGAATGGTTGGTCTTTTGATTAGATATCGCCTCTATTTTTCTTAATTCCGTTGACCCTTTATGATCCCTCTTAGCATTATTTACATAATTCTCTTATGGAAACAGAAATCCTCCATGCTTAGGTCAGCTGATATGTTTTATATATTTTTTTGGTTTGTTTTAAATCGTAACACCCTATTGTCATGGATACGGTTACTAGACTTCTATTGTGAATTTAAAACACATTAAGCTTAATTAAAATGCTAACAATTAGAGGCCCTCTAGCTTCCAGCTTATCCCTCTATAGACACAAGCCTTTCAACATAAAGGAATGTAATTGGAAATAAACCTCTTTTCAAAGCTAGTCAATATTCATAGAAATAGACTCTGAGGTCTTGAAGAAGAAAATTCCCCACTACTGAGATCACTGAAAGTTTTTAAAAATCGTTTTGCCAGTTTTTGTTTCCCTTCTTTCCTTTTTAGTTTCTTAGAATCTGAGATGAAAATCCCCGGTGAATGTTTTATGTAAACAGACATATATATGGTTTTAAAAGAGGAGAAAACAGTTCATAGTCATCCTCTTACGTGATGTTAAAGAAAGAAAGCAATGGAAGCTAGAAAGGCCAAAAATAAAACAAAACATTTAGGTAGATTAGAGAAATAATGCACATATTAAATAGTAAAAAAGAATAGGCAAAATTGCCCCCACTGCACACAAAAAATTCTTTTCCTTGAAATTAGAGGATTTTAGGTGATATTATACAATTATAGAAAGCACAGCTACAAGTTTTAAAATAACGAAATCCCCTATGCTTGGCACATAGTAGGCATGCATTATCAATTTGTTGAATATGCTTGAATGTAATTAAATATTTTCCCTTTCGTTTTAACAAATTCTTTGCTGAATGCCAGAACTTTGATAAGTGTTTGTCTTTCTAAATTCATTTATTTTTATTTTTTTAGAGTAACTGAGAAAAAACTTCACAGTTCAATAGCAGCCTACCCAAACCACCTTTCCTATATCTCTCATCCTTCCTCTTCTGTGCAGCCTCTCCTACCCTCACAGCTGCTAGTGCTGGTGGGCTCCTTGCTAGTTTCATCATGAATTTTAAGACAACAGATAATTCGACAATAAGCATAAAGATCGTTTCAGATCTTCCAATTCCCCTAGCAGCCTTCATTTTCAGTCTGAGATCATCCACCAAGTAAGTGACCCTAATACTTGATCGGAAGCTCCAGGAGTGTGTTGTCCGATGCAATAACCACTAGCCACATGTGGGTATTTAAGAATACATAGGCAAGAAACACACTACATGGAAATCGTTCTGAACAAAATAGCTGTCTTTACCTACTCTTTTAAGCAAAAACTGTTTCCAAACTTTTTAGTGTCAAAACTGTGACCGAGTGTCTCCTGACTTTTTCCATTGTGTTTGGCGAGTGCTATGACTGTGCTGTAGGTATTTCTCCTCCTGACTCTTTGGGGGAGACGTGGTGTAGGTATTGATTTGGGGAAGCTGTTTTTTGTCCCATCCCACCTCTTCTGTTTCTCTACTTGTCGATATTGTCTATATTATTCAAAGAACTGGGGCAGTTACGCTGTGTCCATTATTGACATTATTAAAACATTAAAAAGTAGCTGTAGAACTGAAAAATTAAAGAGCTGTGTTTTAGAAATGCAAAAAAATAAATAGAATTAGAAATTTATTTCCCAGGTCTCACTAATCACATTTTACATACTTAATAGACCTATATGGCTAGTGGATACTCTATTGAATAGTGCAAATGTATACTATTTCAACATTGCAGAAAGTTCTATTGGGCAGCACTGTTTTAGAAGGCCTGTCAGCCTGTTGCGATTTTTGCTGTTTAAAAGAGATTTAGATTCAAATCCGGTTTTCTTGAAGGGTAAGATAAGGGTAAACACAAAATGCCCTGAAGTAGTTCAGGAAGTGGCTATGCAAGGCATGGTCTGAGTAAACTGGGCTAGGTGAAGAAGGGGAAAAGCAAAACAGCACCACACATCTAATTTGGTCCTACTTATTTAGGCTGGGAAAGTGAGTCCTATAATAAACATTTTTTTTTAGAAAAGGCTTTTGGCTATGATTTTAGACATTTGTTTAGCATGGAAATTAGGGATTTACATTTGTAAAGCATTTTTACATACATGGTCATAAAATTTAGTTAAAAGTCAGTAAATGAAAGGAAAAAACAGTTGATTCTGAGAGTAGCTGCACTATCGCAATCCTATTTTTTAAATTGTTATTATGTCATTTGTATCTTCCTTAATGTGGGTTTCAAGAGCTGACTAATAGAGTCATGGACACTGCAAGCTGCGACAAATTGGAGCTTCAAAACTACCAAGACTAAAAATGATTCACATTTCCATAAGAATGTTTTACATTCTAGAAAGCGTTTTTCTTCTCATTTTTCTCTCTATGTGTTGTACAAGACACTCAGGATGTAGGTAAAGCAGATATTATCACTTTTTTCCCCAAGCTTCTTTTTCATCTAGGCTTCTTTGGCTTGACTCAGATACTACCTGATGCATAAAGCTGTCCCTTTTCCTTGCAGTTAAGCATAAACTCCTTAACATTTTCTTCCTATGCCACTGGTCTTAAGTTAATTAACAACACTGTGTGTTTTCAATCCTTATTATTATGTTCACAATTTCTGTGGGATAGAAGTTGTGTTAGATTTATATTTGAATTCTTGTATTTTACTGAAGAGTTACTCAATAAATAATAGTTTAATTATTAATTATTGGTGGACTAGTTTCCTCCAAACTCCCACACCTTATAAGATATGCTAATAGAATTCAGTCTGTAGGAATAGATAAGGCCTGAACTTGATTAAGTTCTATTATTTCATTCTTAGGTACTAAGATTATCAAAGCCTTAAACATTAACCCCCAGAAGATTATCTCTATTTATTCATTCTGTGACATGGCCCAATCATTTCATCTTTTCCAAGGAGATCCTACTGTGATATCTTCTCCCAGTGAAGTTCGTGCGTGGATAGAAGGTAAGATGTTCTGAAACATCTTAGAGTCTTGTCTCTGCAGGTAACATTTCATCTTCTTTTACATACTCAGCTTCCCAGATTTCACAGAATATTCATACATAAAAACATATTATTTTCCAAAAGTGCTTTAATATTAAAGCTTTGCACATGAAATCTGTAACTTTAAGGTCACAACATTATGTCTTAATAAACACATTTCAAGAATAATTTCCTTGTCTTGATTAGTGTCATTTGATCAGTATGTTTCTTGTATAAATATTGTA
>NW_012142968.1:512993-530481 GCF_000956105.1 Propithecus coquereli | reverse complement strand
TAAATATTATTATTATTATTGACAACATAATGACTTTAATATTTCCCTTCTCAATTTTTCCTGTCAAATTGCCCTTATGACCAAAAACTTTCAAGTTGTTACTCTTAGTTACCTTTTGATATGGGCATATTTTATAATAGTAATTGTAAAAGAAAAGAATTTCAAATAAGCAGGTCATAAATTATAGGCATCTGACTGTAATGCTTTTAATTTTCTGATCAAATGTAAGATTAAAGACACTTTCCTTACTAGTATCTTAGCTTTGATTTGGCATTTAATTCATGGTGAGTTACAATGTTATTATCAAGGTGAAAGGTTTCTGTTATCTGAAGAGAAAACCGAAGATGATTTATAAAAATTTGACTTACTGAAGACCTTTTCCACAGTCAATTCAGAGGGAAGAGTCAGAGCAGACTAGCAGCATTTAAACTGAAAATGCCTGGGGGTTTGCAGGAAGCTGTTATTTTAGTATATCCAAGATATTATCATGCTCAGTCAGGGATTATTACCCATGTAACACTGTCTCTTTAAGTTTGGGTGGAGTTTGAGACTCGTAATGTATTTTAAAAGAATACTTTGGTATTGAGACTGCCAGTGTTTAGAAAAATCATTATTTAGTCTTTCATTTTGATTTATTTTTGGCAAAAGACTTTTCTGGATTTTGGTAGAGAAGAGAAAGTGTGATCTAAATTTAACAGGTAGAACATCCTGAATCCATTGAAGGAAGATAGGCTGAGAATTTGTAGACCTCACTTCTAGGCTTGATTGTACCACTAAACCCCACTGGTCTTAGACAAGTCACTTGACCTTTAGGAGTCAGGTTTCTTTATTTCTCAAATTGGCAATACAGTCATATATGTTTGAGAGATGTATTGTAATGAAAAATAAAAATCCATCATAACTAAAATATTTTGGGAGTGGAAAAGTACAAAATAAATATGAGATGTATTTTATCATCATTCTACTTATTTTATCCCATTATGAATTAAACTGTTATTATTATTATTATTATGTTGATGATGTAAAGTGTGACATAGAAAATTACACTATTAGCAGCACCAACATATATTGTTACTCTTTATGAACTTTCTTGAATCTTATAGGTTTGGAAGATTGTTAGCTCTATCTATGTATGGATTTTAATAACAAAACAAGGTAGGTGTACCTTAGCTTAGAAAGCATTAGTTAGGGGATAATTTTCATTCAGAAAATATTTGTTAGTTTGAAAATGATGAATTAAATTGAGGAGCTTGCAAAATTAGAGAATTAAGAAAGATCATAATAATGTGCACTTATGTACCTCTCCTACTGCTAACATACATTAAGATTGTCAAAATGATAGACTGTGCAGGATGTATTTGGTAGGGTAATTGTTATGCTATATTGACTATGACAATATTGAATTTATCATTCTAGGAGAGATCTATGAATGAGCAGAAGGGCCTGGTCAAAGGGTACAAAGTTCCAGTTAGACAGAAGGAATGAGTTCTAGTGATCTGTTGTACATAATGGTGACTATAGTTAATAACAATGTATTGTGTATTTCAAAATTGCTAAGAATAGACTTTAAATGCTCTTACCATAAATGTGTTAGGTGATGTATATGGGTTAATTAGCTTGATTTAATCATTCTACAATGTAAACATATACCAAAACATCACATTGTACCTATAAATGCATGCAATTATTTATAAATTTAAAAGAAAATTTTAAAAAGATATAAAAATGATAGATATAAAAACATCGGGAAAGATACCAAGTAATCATTATAACATATTCCCTGAAATAATTAAAAAACGCATAGATTTGGGGAGAGGTTGGGAATAAATCACCAGTTATAAAATCTGATGCATTAAAAGGAGAGAAAGTTTTTATTTGGAGGTAAGACTCTTTAAAATGCTTCTTGAATTGCATTTCTTAGATGACTGTGATGTCTTTACCCCTGCATTTAAGGCCAACAGAGTAGCAGTACAGTTATAGACATTACTGTGTCTACAGTTATAGACACTATTGACACTTTCTTGGTCTCTGTCCTTATTCAAGGTATGGGGATGGGAATTTGTTCCAGATAATTTAATACGAGTTTGGGATGGCTACAGCTGCTTCTAAAGCTGTGGAGGAAGGAACCTAGAGGCGAGTGGGGATATAAGATAGTAGTGGTATACAGGGAGGTGGGATCCCCATAGAACTTGAACTAAGGTGGAGAAATTGTCATTGGGAGATAAACTGGTATCAAGTTTCCTCTGGATTTTTAGTCTCTTTTCTTGATGTGTTTAAAGGAAGGTTGAGTGTATTGACATTACTTAATATCGTGCTGTGTATGATGACGTTTTAACTCTAATATATCCATAACATAGAACTAATGAAGACTACTTGAAAGATTAATAAAATGATTAAGTAAACTGAAGTTACAGAGTTTCTCTCACACAAATTCATACCATCCCTACACATATCTTTTCATTGAATTCTTTATTGTTATTTCATGTTTATAATTTTAATTTGGCCACAAATACTTTGTTATTTAATGAACATACCCCCAGATTCCTCTAGTTATAGTAAAAATAAGGCTATAATCTGATTTGTAATAAAATTTTGTGACTAGTATAAAATTTAAAAAGCACCCATGTATTATTATTGCCATATGTAAAGTGTGAATATGTTTTTAAAAATATTATCCTTTTTAATTTTTTTAACAAAGGATGCACAGGATAAAAATATTACTTTAAAAATTTCTATTTTAAATGATAAAAGAGCTCTTTTTCTAGTGTTTATTCTAGTACATGTTTTTATAAGAGGACATAGGTACCTTCCCTAGCAAAAGAGTGGGGAGACCAAATAAATCTTTTCTCTACCAAACGGATTGTTCTGGGCCTTCCTCAGAACACAGAATGACAAGACCTGTAAGCGATGACAGCTTTTCATGCCCTTACTGAGGAAGAGCTTACATGCATATCATTGTAAGTGCCAACCTTATTTACTACCAGAAGTCTACAATACTCAGTGTCACAGTTAATGGTTGAGGTGACCAAGCAATACACTCACACAAAGTTTTATTTTATGTATTTTCTCTGAGGAAAAAAAAAATATCATTTTGATTTGGGTTCCCTGTCCTTGAGGTTATTCCAGAATTCTTAAGTACCAATTCTTTCTACTTAGACCAGTTGTGTTAATGGAATTGAAGGTTAATATTATTATGGATGCAAGGCTTGAATGTTATATCAGTGCTGCAGCCTATTCTGAATGACCATAATCTGAATGTTTCTTTTTTCCAACTTTATTTAGGTATAATTGACAAATAAAAATTATATACATTCGAGGTGTGCAATGTGATGTTTTGAGATATGCATACATTGTAAAATAATTACCACAATCAAATTAACAAACACATTCATCACTTAGTTACCGTGTGTGTATGTGTGTGTGTGTATGTGTCAAAAAATTAAAAATACAACCACCATATGATCCAGCAATCCTACTTCAGGGTATATATCAAAAGGAAATGAAGTCAGTATGTCAAAAAGATATCTGCACCACTATGTTCATTGTAGCATTACATTATTCATAATAGCCAAGATACGGAAACAACTTAAGTGTTCACTGATGAATGGATGGATAAAAAATATGATATTTATACACATGTACAAAAAAGGAATACTATTCAGCCACAAAGAGAAAGAAACCCTGACATTTGTGACAGCATGGATGAATCTGGAGGACATAATGCTAAATGAAATAAGCCGGCCATAGAAAGACAAATACTACATGACCTCACTTATATCTGGAATCTAAAAATAGTCAAACTCAGAGGAGCAGAGAGTAGAATGGGGATTGTCATGGTATGGGAGGTGGGGGAAATGAGGAGAGGTTGGTCAAAGGGTACAAAATTAAAATTAAAAGATGAATAAGTTCTGGGGATCTAACATACAGCATGGTAACTATAGTTAATACTCTATTGTTCACTTAATGCTTCTTTAATGGTCTGCTATTTCAATTATTTTTTAAAAATCTCAAGGCATTGATAGGGTTATATTATTGTTCGTATTTTACAGATGAAGATTTAGACTCAATAAGGTCAAATATGTAGCCTAAAATCCCACTATCATTGATAGTTTATGGCAGAACTGAATCAAGCTGCTCTTTTGACTCTGTCCAGTGTCTTCTCCATTACATGGCTTTAGCTAAATTCTTCTAACATTTCAGCAAAAGTGTCAATAAAACATGAAGCTAGAGATCTCTAAGATTCCTTCTGGTTTTGACACTTTATGTCTACATTATAATTTAAGTGTTAAGAGAGCTCCATTGACACTCAAGGAAACTCTTGTTTACTGTTTGCATGAATCATTGGAGCATCAGCCAATTTAAAGATTTACCTTTGGATGGATTTGTAAAGGGATGTAAGACAAGTCAGTTAAGCTAATTATATTGTATCATATTCTTTTTTTTTATTTCAGCATACTATGGGGGTACAAATGTTTAGGTTACGTATATTGCCCTTTCCCCTACTTCCCCCCTCCCCGAGTCAGAGCTTCAAGTGTGTCCATCCCCCAGATCGTGCACATGGCACTCGTTATGTATGTATATACCCATCCCCTCCTCCCCACTCCCACCTGCCCGACACCCAATGAATATTACTACTATATGTGCACCTAAGTGTTGATCAATTAATACCAATTTGATGGTGAGTACATGTGGTGCTTGTTTTTCCATTCTTGTGATACTTCACTTGGTAGAATGGTCTTCAGCTCCGTCCAGGATAATACAAGAGGTGATAAATAACCATTGTTTTTTTTGTGGCTGAGTAGTACTCCATGGTATACATATACCACATTTTATTAATCCACTCATGTATTGATGGGCACTTGGGTTGTTTCCACATCTTTGCAATTGTGAATTGTGCTGCTATAAACATTCTAGTGCAGACGTTATATGATTCTATTTTATCTGCATAAATGCATGCCATTATAACCTTATTTTTATAAGATTGGTTGATCTATGTATAGTTTTTAGTACTCTGGGCATTATATTGCAGTTTATTGGTAAAGCATGTGATTTGTTCCTGCCAGTGACTGAATAAAGAGTTAAAGGCTTTTTTGGGAGCAAGGGTCTTATTAACTCCTTCATGATTAGGATTTCACAAGCTCCTCACGGGAATATAATGTACAAAATAGACCAAAACTAATTAACAAATCTATTTAGTTACTGTCTCGTGTTCATGCCTTCACTCATTCAATATGCATTTCTCTTGCACAAACTATATACTAAACACTGTGTTTGGCACTCAAGGGGGTTCAGGGATGCATCTCAAAACATCTTTCTATCCAGCTTTATTTCAAAGCTGGAAATACCATGATGGAGGAATATTTTCAGAGAAGCAATATGGAAAATATTCAAATGCCAATAAGCTCTTTTCAGATTCTGGGCTAACAATCACCTTTACACTCATGAACATTTTATTACTATATTAAGTGAATTATTTAAAAAACGGAGAAACTGAGGCACTAAAAGTTTAAAAAATAATGCTGAGATCAATTATGAAGCCAACTAACTGCTCTTAGTGATGGATGTGAGCATATCTAGGCATTAGTTCCAGCTCACTATAGCATATGAGCCAGGGGCCTTACAGAAATTGTGAAAGAAGTAGATCAGTTATTTTACAAAGATTTCAGAAGACTGTCTTTGTCCCTTGATGATCTTCCTAAGTCATTGGTGGTCTTCCCATTCATCTTTTATTTCTCATATTCTAACCTGTAATACAGTTTTTAATGGGAATTTACTTTATGCCATTCCCTACATTCTTATTTTTAAACCATGCAGGAGAAGTTTGTAACCTTTGCAGATTGGTTGCAATAACAGATGGAAAAGGGGAAGGAGAAAATACTTAGAGCAGTTTTAGAATCAGATTCAGCTATATTTGTCTTCTAGATTTAATACTATAGGGGATAATCAGCATCTACCAAGACCCTCAAAATTAGCCAAGCTAGAACACTGGAGAAGTGTTGTAAACAAGGGGGAAGGTAGTTTGAAAAGCAATTGGAAAATAATTCTCATACAATACCCTACATTCAATGAAATAAGGGCTTAGAGAGTGAATGAAAGTAAGACTAAAATTTATACAGAGTATTTTGTGCAATTTTCTGTTGTTAGGAATTAAGAAAAAGTGTTTTAAGTTTTCCACTCAAAATACAAATTCATTCAACTTCTCATCTTGTTTTATGAATCTTTAACATTTAATGAGCATAAACTTTTTCTCAGCATAGAAATTGAATTTCCTTTATGAGGATAGTGACATTTCTGAATGAAGAAAAATTGTGCCTCAAGGAATACCACAATTAGAGATATTTCTGGTAACATTTCTTGGTTCTATTTGTAGGCATAAGTACTGCCTAAGCTTCCTTAGCATGTGGAAGACATCTCATTATTATGTAATTATAAGAGAGAAAGGACCCCCTCTGAAACACTTGTTTGTGGGTATAGAGTTTAATGTGTAGGCCAGAATGTATGTACTTTTATCATTTAAGTATTTTAGGTGGAATTGAGCAAAAAACAATATTTTTTGGTGTTTCATAGCTATTTGAGGGACGAATTTATACAAATGATGTTTTGACTATAAGCTTCCAGTAGGCTCTCTTTATTCTCCAAATAAAGATAGACAATCTTGAATGAGAATCAAATAGGAAAGATGATGTGCATTAGTAAGGATATTGGAGTTGTGTGACCAGATGGTTGCACATTCTCATTAAATTAGGATTATGTAGTTTCTAGTGCAAGGTGCACTGGACCCAGTTCTCTTTCATTGAAAGCATGTCAAATCATATTTCTTTGTGGAAAAATGAACAAAGGAAAAAAAAACTTTAAACACTACTAATAATTATTAACAGTTACATCTCCATTTCCTGCCCTTCTCACTCAATCTTTTCCATTTAATGTTCTAGTGTAAAAAGAACGGAGTTAATAATACCTTGTCAGGTGTCTGACACCATACAAGTCATTTAACTACTCTGAGCCTCAGTTTCTTCATTGTTAAGTGAGAATAATATATAATTTGCCTGCCTCACAGAGTATTTGCAAAAATCAGAAAAGATGATAGTGTGTATGAAAGCACATTGTATATTGTAAAGTGCTGTATGTAAAATAATAGTTGTATTCTAACATTTGCATTCATTTGGGATACATTTTCTTGTTTACAACTATGGATATTCAGTGTTTCACATTTTTATTTTTCTAGTGCCAATTTTTTTTTCTGGTGATATATTTATCTTGTTTTCACCCACTGTCTTTCCCTCTCCCTGTGACTGTCTTTCTTCTTGCTCTTTTGAAATTCTTTCTGAAGATATCAGTAATCAAGACAAAATTATAGATCAAGTTAGATAAAAAGGAGGGGGTTGTCTAGGTGTATTTGAGGTAATAGAGTTTAGTTTGGTTTTTAAAATACACTGGTCACTTCAGGAGAAGGGTTGGTGGGGTTGTTGTGTTTTCTTTTTAAATCAACTCATGTAGTGTGTTTGTGTATGTGTGCCTTTGTGTTTTGAAAATTTATTTATTTTATTGAAGTAACATCCATAGAGTGCATAAAATGCGCTCAATTTAAGTGTATAACTCAGTTAATTTTTACTTACGTATATACTGTTTAACTCCGCAGAAAAATACATACAACATTTTCAACAACCCAAAAGGTTCCCTTGTACCACTTCCCAATCTCTAGTACCCCAGAGTTCACAAGAAGGGACAGCCCCTGACCTACAATGGTTTGAATTATGATTTTTCAACTTTACGATGGTGCGAAAGCAATACACATTCAGTATGCTTCCCAACTTACAATGAGGTTATGTCTGGACAAACCCATGGAATATTTGTATTCCGTTTTAGTTTGCTAGGGATGCTATAACAAAATATCACTGGGTAACTTAAGCAACATTTACTTCTTATAGTTCTGGAGGCTAAGAAGTCCAAGATCAAAGTGCTGGTCCAGTTTGGTCCCTGGTGAGGGCTTTTTTCTTGGCTTGCAGACAACTTCTTTCTCACCATGTCCTCTCATGGCAGGGAGAGGGAGAGAGAGAGTGAGAGTAACCTCTCTTATTTCTTCTTATATGGGCACTAATCCTATCATGAGGACCCTACCCGTATAATTTCATCTAAGCCTAATTACCACCCAGAGACTCCATCTCCAAATACTGTCACACTGGGTGTTAGAACTTCAACAATTGAATTTTCGGTGGGACACAATTTAGTCCTTAGCGTATTCTTACTTCTGGGACCATCAAATAGTTTTGTTTGTTCTTGAACAATGGAATCTTAGTTTGTGCTTTATTGTGTGCCTGGCTTCTTTCATTCAACAATACATCTGTGAGTTGTATCCACGTTGTTGCATGTCTTAGGAGCTTGTTCTTTCTTATTGCAGGATACCTGCCAAAGCTTGTTTATGTATTTATTTATGATATAAATAGAGATACAGTAATAATATAATAAATACATGTACTATGAATATCATTATACATATCTTTGGTGGACATACATCCTCATATTTTCGAGTACATATGATGGGTGGGACTACTTAGTCATATGATAGGCATGTGCTTGGTTTTAGTAGGTACTGCCAAACAGTGGTCAAAAGAGGTTGCACCATTTTATATTCCCATTAACAATATGTGAGAGTATCAGTTGCTTCACATTTTCACCAACATGTTGAATTGTCAGACTTTCATAATATTTTTCCATTGAGGAGAGTGCATGCTTGTGAATAACAGTATGTTTTTTTCTATAATAAAATAGTTATACCATCTTTCTTGTGGTCAGGTTGTGCCTGCTATATTTTTCCTATTCTTTTACTTTCTATTTTTCCTTGTCCTTGTGCCTTAGCTATGTCTCATAAGTAGCATATTACACAACTTTTTAATACAGTATTACAATATATGCCTTTGAAATGATGAGTTTGTTTTATTTGTTTAATGAAATTGTTAGCATTTTAGATTTTTGCATCTAGTTCTCTGCTTTTACCATGCTTTTTCAATTTTGTTGATTTGACATTCTTTTAAATAAATATATATTAGTGTATCTTTTTCTCTTTACTAGTTTGAAATTTATGTACTTTATTCTTCTAGTGATTATTCTGTAAACTTAACTCTGAACAGTTAATTTTACAAAGTCTAAAATTGATTAACTGAATCCTTTTCCAAAGAATTTGGAACTTCAAAATACTTTACCTTCAGTCAGCCTTTGCTTAATTTAAATGTTATTTTTGTGCAGTATTTTAGTTTGGTACTTTTGATAACTCCCCAAATTTAACATCATCATTTTATACAGAGTTATATTTACTTTATACTCAAAATATTTAGTTGAACTCATGTTTCTTTCGTGTTTACATCATTGCTTCTTTTACCTCAGACCTTCCTCTCCATTGTTCTGTTTTTTACTTAAGTTTATCTGCTGGAAGTTCCCTTAATGAAGGTTTGGCGAGTCAGAACTTGGGATTTCTCTATCTCCTACCCATGGCTCTTCTCTTTGATACAATTTGAAGATTACACATGGTTCCATAACTAGTTCTCTAACATGACATTCTTGCATAGGTCCTTCTGATAGGGATCCAAAAGTTGCCATTCTTTCTGGGTGAAGTCCACAGGTAAATCTTCAAATAAAAATGACTCCTATAATGTCATTTTCTTATTGTCCAAGCGAGGTGATTAGCAAGTCTGAGATCTATTCTATTTTGTGTTTCTTCTACCTCTGACCTGAAGCTGTAGGATGAGATCTTGGCTAGGTCTTCTGCACTGAGAATGAATTCCTAGGTCAGGTTCTCCTTTATTATCTCACATGAGCAGGGTTATTTCTGGAGAATCAGGACTTGTGGACTTGGCACCTTCCAGCATTACACTGCAACTCTCCCTGTAGCTAGCAGTGCTCACAATTATCTTCAGAAGGATGAGGAAACCTTTATTCTCCAGTAATGCCAGTCTTCATCAATTTACAATAAATTCTTTTTGTTTAGCCATGGATTCTATCGCTTCATTCTGACCTGACCTGGTATCATATCTGAGGACATCCAGGGATACCTGTATCATATGAGGATAGCACCACTTTTTAAAAATTAATAAATATGTTGACATCAACTCCCATGGGCCTCCTATGTCTGACACCAGAGGACAAAGAATTACATGATATCCTCTAATCAGCTCTTGACTATTCCTTTACCAGTTAATTTATCTTGAGAACCTCAGGGGATCATTTAGTTTATCTCAACAAGTGCATTGTAGATTGTCAAAGAAAATCCATGACTATCTGTGCTAACCTCTAGTTTTCCCAGGCAGATGAACAACTTCTAGATTTAAACCATAAGAAAAAGTTTGGAATAAAATGGTTGCTGCTGCCCAAAATACCACCTGATGGACAGAAGAATAACAAGCTATCAAACCCTTTGTAACTCAGAATATTGTATAGCATTTAAAAAATTTAAAAAATATTTTCTTTTCTCTAAGCTCAGTCACATTTTTCAGGAATTAAATGCATTATATCTTGGTAGGCGGGGTAGTGAGAAGCCATAGTTTATGTTTTGATTCACTTTCTTTTTTTTTCACCTGTAATTCAAATAATATACATAATGAGTATAGACCAGAACAGTCTGTTTCTTGCTGATAAACACAAGCTAATAATGGGTACTTAATTACTGGGCTGTTTAGACTCACATAGGCAGAATGCTGTATTCTTGGTCAAACAGTTTCAGTTTTATAGTAATACTTTTTTCTCATGGATAAAGTAGCCTTTTGACAGCATATCCCAGAGGTATTAGTGATCTCAGAGGATGCTGAGTATATTTTGTTAGAGTCTTTTGTTACGAAAATGAGCTCATATAATTGTAGCTACTTTCCCTTGTGTTGATTCTCTATTCTTTCTAGTTTCTCCCTTGCTTCCTACAAGAATTTGGTTTTTGAAAATAACATTAAGGAAATGGAGGAAGTACATAGCAGTGGGTATAGCAGAGATTGCAGTTTATCCATATGCACTGAATTGTGTCAACCCCAAATGCATATGTTGAAGCCCTAAACCCTAATGTAACTGTATGAAGAGATAGGGTCTTTAGGAGATAATTATGGTTAAATGAGGTCATAAGGATGTGGCCCTAATCCACCGATAGGAGTAATGTCCTTATAAGAAGAGGAAGAGAGACCAGAGCTTGATGTCTCTCTCTCTCTCTCTCTCTCTCTCTCTCTCTCTCTCTCTGTGCGTGTGTGTGTGTGTGTGTGTGTGTGTGTGTGTGTGTGTGTGTCATGCGAGGACACAGCGAGAAAGTGGCTAGCTGCAAACCAGGAAAAGAGGCTGCACCAAATCCAACCATGCTGACCCCCTGTTTTCAGACTTTCAGCCTCCAGAGTCATAAAAAAATAAGTTTCTGTTGTTTAAGCCAATCAGTGTATGGTATTTTGTTATGGCAGACTGAGCTAATATATTTATTATCATAAAATTTTAATTAACCAAATCCTGTAGTTAGTTGGCATTATTTTTGGCTACAGGATTTTTATCAAAAATAGAAACATCACAAGAATATATATGGACATAAAAGACATTGAACAAAGCAACCTTTGGCATTCTCTCAAAATTGGTACATGTCTAGCTCAATCTCATAACATAAGAAGCTGGGGCCCTATATGACGTTTTGATTTTAAGAATGATGCTCTAAAAGGCCTAGACTGTTTTTGTTATCAAACAGAGTTTCAATTATAGTAATTAGACTATATTTACTAAGATATAAAAATGGATTTAGATATTTTTAGAAGGAATTACCAAAGAAAGTTCAATCAAGAAGGGTTATAGCAATAACATTCATTGGGTGTCAGGCAGATGGGTGGGGGGAGGAGGGGATGGGTATTTACACCCATAATGGGTGCGGTGAGCACCATCTAGAGGATGGACATGCTTGAAGCTCTGACTCGGGTGGGGCAAGGGCAATATACGTAACCTAAACATTTGTACCCCCGTAATATGCTGAAATAAAAAAGAAAAAAATAGATTTGATAAAAAAGAAGGGGGGTTTGTTATAAGCCTGTGCGAAACTCTGAACACATTAACTAAAAAATCTAATCCTTGAATGTTGTGGCTTTTATCACAAATTTACTGTGAAAGTAATTAATATTATATAAAGACTCACATTTAATAAACTTTGTATAAAGTATTACGGTTTTTTAAACTTCAAACATTTTATCCCTTTCTATCTTCTGCTAATCCATTTGAATAAGTACAATATGAAGTTAAAACAACCCTCAGATATTGTTTCCATTAGTGAGAAATGACAGCTATAATTAAGAAAAAATAGAAGGGATTGTGAAAATTCTTCATTTTGGGTCTTCTGGGCATTACATATAACTCAGGGAGAGTGACCAAATATAAAACGATGAAAGGGCAGAGACCAATCTTCTTGTAGTATGTTTAGTAATTTGCCTCATGTTGTGAAAATTATAATACTTTATGTAATAAAGAGAACATTTAGCAGTACAGTGGCTTCCTGTATTCAGAATGTTGGATAGGAGTCAACCACAATTGCCATTAGACACGTGGAAAATGCTTGGTTCATATTATTACCTGGCCAATAAATCATAAACAACTTTTTTTCCTCCTCTCAACCGGACAGGTATTGGAATAATTCGGAATAAGGGGACTTTTGTCATGTTGGATGCACAGGGCAATCAACACCTCACTAAAATAAACATTATTGAAAAGATCAAGATCATTCACATATTAACCCCCAGTTTTCCCTCTTCAGTGTAAAATGTATGCATTATTTCCCACCAATGAGTCAGTCAAAGTGAACCATCATTTCAAGCAGAGATTTATAGAGGGCTTTTTGTATTTTTTTTTCTTTTTGGTCATAACTTTACAGTTCTTTATACCTCTCACATAATAAGTAATTCTTATAATTACAGTTCTCACATGTGTATTGTATTAGTTTTCCATGGTTGCTGTAACAAATTACCATAAACTTGGTAGATTAAAATAATACAAGTTTACTCTCTTACAGTTGTGGAGGCCATATGTCTGAAAAAGTCAAATTCACTGGGCTAAAGGCAACGTTTTGACAGGGCTGGTTCTTTCTGGAGGCTCTAGAGGTGAATCCATTTACATGCCTTTTCTACCTTCTGGAGGCCTCTTAAATTCCTTGGTTTCCATCACTCCAACCTCTTGCTTTCATCACCATATTTCCTACTACTCTTCTGTAGTCATATTTTCCTCTGCCTTTGTCTTACAAAGACATTTGTAATTGCCTTTAGGGCCCACCTGGATAACCCAGAATCTCCCCCATCTCAAGATACTTAATAACATCTACAAAGTCTCCTTTGCCATTCATTCACAGGTTTCAGGGATTAGGATATGGATATTTTGGGGTATCATTATTTAGCCTAACATGTAATACGTGTTGTGTGCAAAAGGGTTCTACGTAGGAGTTTTCACTTTGAGGAATAAAAGATAGATATAGATATGATATCTATATATTTGAATATTTAATTCTGTTAATTGTTCATAGAGAATAACAAACACATACATGAGGACAGCATAGTGAGTGGGCAGAAGGCAGATAGGCAATATTAAGCATTTGAAAAGACTATATGATAAAGGTTTCGGTGGAGTTTGCCTTTCTGGGCTTCCACCACAATACTATAGGCAATATTTAAATACTAAGAAAAACTCTAGTGAAGGAGGGAAGTTGGAGGGAAAGTTTGGTACGTGAGGAGAGCAGTAACATTGTAAAAATAAAGCATTTCAAGGGAAGAAAAACTGTGATTTCTTTAAAGCTATGTTTGAATTGAAAAATGCCACTCTTTTCATAGGGCAGGAAAAATAGTCAAATGTAGCTAACTGAGAAATCATAGCACTGCTTTTCTAGAGGGTACTGGAGGGCTCGAATAAGGGTACAGGATTACCTGAGCTGATGATTCAGATGAGAAAGTAATGTAGTATAATTGACACCGTAAATATTTATTTTATATACTAACAGGGGATTATCTAGAAAGTCTAAGGAAAGTGATATAGAAGATAGTTGGTTCTAGGCTTTCCTTTCGGCATTTAAGGTAATAAATAGCTAATGAATTCTGCATAAATTTTGAACTCCAAAGAGCACTGACTCATCCTGTTGTTTTTCACCCTAAGGTATAAATTGAGGGGAAAAGGAGGAGAGTGTGTGGGAAGATGTGTGTGTGCCGAGAGTTTCAAATATAAGCTTTTTAAGCTTATTTCGTAAGTGAATGACACTGACATTTCTGAGTAAAACATGACCACTGAGCTTCATGTAGATTGTTTTTGTGGTAGTAGGGGGAGTATCAGCTTCACATAATTTATCACTTTTGGTAGCTTTCTAAACTTATCTAAATTCACTCTAATAAGGTACATGGTGGAACACATCTAACGGTTATGTTGCTTCATAAAGACTTAACAGTAACCTTTAGAATCTAAGCAATGAAAAACAACTGCTGATTTTGTCAGTAGCTTTGAGATTAAAGGCTGTTTATAAAGGATGTCTGGAATTGGCATATGTTTGTATCTTTGGACTTATCAAGTTCTCTTAAAACTGAAATCTATTGTTTTTATTTTTTTAACTTGTGGAAATCTAAAGTACATACAAAGTAGAGACAATTATATAATAAATCTTGATTCCTTTGTAACTCAACTTCAGTGATTATTAACGTATGGCTAAAATTCTTTCAGCAGTGCCCCCAGCCTTTTCTCTTGTATCCTATGTTCTTTTGAAGGAAATTACAGTTGTCCCACAATTTTATCTGTAAACATTTTAGAGTATATATCTCTATAAGACAGACACTCTAAAGACTAACTACACTACAATTCTACCTAAAATTACCAGTCATTCCTTAATATTTTAAGATATCCATTCACTGTTCAAATTTTACTAATTGTATTGCAGTTTTTTATAATCTTGTTTGTTTAAATAGGGATCCAAATAAGGTCCATATAGTACAATTGGCTGACATACCTCTTAAAGTCTTTTTTGTTAATTAAATAATTAATTCATTTTTTAATTTAAAAATATTAAGGAGGTACAAATATTTTTGTTACATATATACCTTTTTACCTCTCCATTTACCTCTACATTTCTTTCTTTGTTTTCCACTGTAATTGTTGTTGTTGTTGTTATTGAAGAAACTGGATTGCATCCTTATACAATCTTTTAACATATTCTTTTATTCCCTGTGTTTCCTATAGAATGGTGGTTATATCTAGAATTTAGATCATGAATATATTATTTTAGATAGTTCTGTTTATTTACTCTTCTAAGATCCAAGGAGAAATGTCTGTCCTAAACTTCAAATTTTCACATTTATTATTTTTGGCACACCAAGCTTTTAGTAAGACAGTTAAATGGTCTAAATATTGCATTAGAGGGATTAGAGGGAAATGACTAGGGTGACATTTTCCAATTGTTTGTTTTTATTAGCATGCTTATTTATAATGTTATTTGTAAGACTTTGTAAATAATTATTATAAGTATCTGAGGTTGTACAGGTTGAGTATCTCCTGCTTGGGACCAGATGTGTTAATAGAGTTCAGATTTTTTTTAGATTTTGTAATATTTGCATATACATAATGAGATATATGGAAAATAGGACCAAAGTCTAAACATTTCTGCTGATTTATATTTTATATACACCTCATATACATTGCCTGAAGGCAATTTTATACGTATTTTTAATAATTTTGTGTATGAAATGAAGTTTTGATGGTGTTTTCATTGTGGCCTGTCACAAAATTCAGGTGTGGACTTTTCCCCTTGTGGTATCATGTTGCCACTCAAAAAGTTTTGGATTTTGGAGTATTTCAGATTTTGGATTTTAGGGCTAGGGATGCTCAACTTGTATGAACCAATGGAAAGGGCTTCTAATCCCGTTATCACTTAGCAATTGTGTCACCTTGGACTAGTCATTTATCCTTCTGAACCCCAGTTCCACCACTTACAAAATAGGGATAATAATAATCTTATAGAGCTTTTGTGCAGATTAAGTGAGGCATTGCTTGTAGAACTCTATCTATCTATCTGCCAAAGAAATTTTAATTAAGAAAACAGAAATATGTACTCATCCTCAAACTCTGCTTCTAATTTCCCCCATTAACTATGTAATTACATAGCTAGACCTCATATATACTATATATACACTTTATGAATCACAAGTCAGTATAAATCCTACAGATAATATTGGGCACTAACTTGTTTGACTCTATAGTGCACCCATAGTAGTTTGACTTGTTTCTGACAAGACATTTTGTTTGTTTGCCCTGGTGATCAGCCTTTCTTAGTAGAGAAGAAACCAAGGCTCAGAATATTAACTGAATTGCCAAGGGAACAAAATAAAGCTAAGATCAGAACCCAGGTCTTCTGACTCCAGGTTTACTATTCTTTCCATTTCAGCATCTAAATGAGATTGTACAGGCAAAAGCAAAATATCCTACACTCTCAAACAAAATCTTACCTATATGCTAGTGTAATACATATTGGATCTGAGTGGAGATAAAGTATCTTGGTGATTTTATGCAAATATAAGAAGGCAAAAAAAAAAAAGGAAATATCTGCCAGCTGTGTTAAGATGACATCATGTAGCATTATGTCTTTTCTGTTACTGAGAACTCAAAATACTGTAACATAGTCATTAAACAAACTTGTCAACAAATGGAGTTTTGCTTGCAAACTGTTAAAAATATTACACACAAGAGTTAGCAAGTGCTAACTTGTATGTCTGCATTTCTTAATTGCTACAAACCTGAAAAACTTGTAAGTGGCAAAAAATGGCAAGTCATGGTAATATGAGGTAGGGAGAAGAGAAGTCTTATTTGGATACCATAGATAAAAATTTGTTTTGGGGACCAGATGAGAGAACTGAGAATTTGAAATTTTAAGTTGTATTTGCTTTTTTAGTGATATAATCTTAGTGCATGGTTGTCATCATATTGACAGACTAATTTGTTCATTCATTTGTAAGTTGAAATTGACAACCACGTTGGAGTGGAACACCACAATAATATTGGAACATAAATCATGTTTATTGGCTTCAAACAGTTCTATGTATTGAGACTGAGGCAGTAAGGAAATGAAAAAATATTCCCATATTTGTAGATGATGGAGATCTTTGCTAGCTTCAATTAATCTAGAACAAGTACTTTATGAAGTAAAGTGTCATTTTGCTTTCATATTATATCATATTGAGATACCAATCTACAAGTCTTTGATAATATTGATGAAAAAAGTATTTGCTTTTGAAACAAGGGTACTCTCTTTCTGTTTAACAGCCTAGTGAGTGACTATGATAAATATGCATAGCAATTCTTTGATTTTTGAACAAGTGTTTATAGTTCCCTGTTCTAGAAGAATAATCCTTTTACCTTTAGTTAATTACATCTGGAGTGAGAGAGCCATTTTTATTTTCAAGAATAATAATAGACGTGTTGTTCACAAAGCCTTTGTCTCTGAGAAGCTGTAATTTTCCTTCCCCCTTTAATGAAA
>NW_012142968.1:489684-512218 GCF_000956105.1 Propithecus coquereli | reverse complement strand
AAAATCACAATGTAGTGACTCATAAGTATACTTTTTTGGTCTCTCTGCTGATTTCTTATAGCACTTATAGTCTACTCTAGACATCACAATTTAGAATTCAGAAGTCAGAGTTCTTAAGACTTCATTAAAAGTCACTGGGATTAAGTTGTCTTTTGAACAACTGATAACATTGAACCAGCAGAATTCATCAAGCCATATCTGAGGTAGAGAGATGAGATTGTTTCCCAGAGCATCAACATTTAAAGAATACAAAAAAATTTAAAAAATTGTAATGTACCTTTTAAAGCCACCCATGGCTTTAGAGCTATTGAACTTTGGCAATAATTTAAGCAGTTTTTAAGGTGGGTAAAAAAGTAGGGGGATATTAAAGGAGGGGTCCTGATTATTTATTTTAAGAATAATCCCCTTCTCACTCTTCCTACCTGTTATAACTGTTCTGACTATCCTACTCTCTCTGACCTTGATTCTATTACTAATTATTTGTTAGTGCTACAGTAATGGCTTCAGCATTTCCCATGCAAGCATATTTTTCCTCTCAGAATCACTTGCTCATCATTAATATCACCATGCAGCAGAGAATTGTCTAGCATTCTTTCCTTCAGCACAGACTTGACAAAAAGCAGAATCCCACATGCTTTAAAATTTAGTTAGCTTAAAATTATGTTTTTCCATGTGTGGAGAGGGATACTTATTAGAGATTTTCAAGCCAGATATGAAAATTTGGAATAATTTTTACATGCCAATCCTAAAGTGCTATTGCATATTAAGGGACCAATGCTCAAGCCAGAATGGATTTTATCCTACTGATACATTGCTCAACATGCAGCAAGAATATTATTTCAGGAATGGAAAAACAATCACCACATGTTCTCACTAATAAGTGGGAGCTAAACGATAGGTATACACAAACACGAAGAGATATAAAGGACATTACAAACCAAGAAGAGGGGAGGGTATAAAGGGGGCGAGGGATGAAAACTTGCCTACCAGGTACAATGAACACTATTCTGGTGACAGGCACACTAAAAGCCCTGTTGTTAGCATTATACAATGTACTCATGTAACAAAAAAAAAAAATTGTACCACCTTGAAATTTTGAAATTAAAAAAAAATGTAGTGAGAGCTGTAGCACTAACACTCTGCTTTGGAAATTGTGTAATTTCTTAGGTGAAAGTGAGAAGGTAATTACAGGAGAAAATAGGTAACAAAACTTTATTTCTATATAATCCCTTTGTTGAACATTTTTAAAGCCATATTTTAAGTCCTTAGGTCAGGCACGATACCCAGTAAGAAGGCCTTAATCAGGGCTCTGTCGAGGTATGCTATGCTTTTAACATAATACATAGGGAATTGGCACATATTAAGGTTGAAAAACAGTTTTCCTTTTTATAAACATCCTACTCCCCCACATATTTTTGTAAGTCTACTCCCAACCTATTTTTACTCTTTTTTGTAACCTAAGGAAATGGTGGTTAACATTTCTCACTATTAAGACCGATTTTATTATGCTTTTTTTCCTCTAAGTACTCCATCTATTAAAATATTAATGCAGCATATTTATTATTGCTTCTGTTTATCTGATAAATCATACTTATTGATTTATGTATGTTGAACCATCCTTGAATCACTGAGATGAAGCTCACTTGGTCATGGTAGATTATTTTAATGATGTGCTATTGAAGTCGGTTTGCTAGTACTGTATTAATGATTTTTGCATCTATATTCATATGGGATATTGGTGTGTAGTTGTCTTTTTTTTTGTTGTTGTTGTGTCACTTTCTGGCTTTGGTACCAAAGCAATATTGGCTTTGTAAAATGAATTGAGGAGGATTCCCTCCTTTATGTTATGGAATAATTTCTATAGTATGGTCACCAGCTTTTCCTTTTAGGTCTGGTAGAATTGGGCTATGAATCCATCTGGTCTGGGGCTTTTTTTGTTGTAAGATTGTTTATAACTGCATCGACCTCACTGCTCATTATTATTCTGTTCAGCATTTCTATTTCTTTCTGATTGAGTCTTGGCAGATTGCGTGTTCCAGGAATTTGCCCATTTCCTCTACGTTTTCTTGTTTAGGTGCATAGAGATTTTCATAGTATTTACAGATGATATTTTGTATTTATGTAGTATCAGTTGTAATATCTCCTTTATCATTTCTGATTCACCTTATTTGGGTTTTTTCTCTTCTATCCCTGGTTCATCTAGCAAGAGGTCTATCAGTTTTGTTTATCTTTTCAAAAAGCATTTGACAGAATCCAGGCCCCATTAATGATAAAAATCTTCAACAAACTAGGCATGGGAACATATATCAAAATTATAAAAGCCATATATGACAAACCCACAGCCAACATAATACTGGGTGGGGAAAAGTTGAAAGCATTTCCCCCAAATCTGGAACAAGACAAGGGTGCCCACAGTCACAACTTCTATTCAAAATAGTACTGGAAGTCCTAGCCAGGGCAATCAGGCAAGAGAAAGAAATAAAGAGTGTCCAAATAAGGAAACATGAGGTTCAAGTATTGCTTTTTTTTTTTTTTTGAGACAGAGTCTCACTCTCTCTTGGCCTGGGCTAGAGTGCCATGGCGTCAGCCTAGCTCACAGCAACCGCGGACTCCTGGGCTCAAGGGATCCTCCTGCCTCACCCTCCCAGGTAGCTGGGACTACAGGCATGCACCACCATGCCCGGCTAATATTTTCTATGTATTTTTAGTTGTCTAATTAATTTCTTTCTATTTTTAGTAGAGACGGGGTCTCGCTCTTGCTCAGGCTGGTCTCGAACTCCTGAGCTCAAACGAGCCACCCGCCTCGGCCTCTCAGAGTGCTAGGATTACAGGTGTGAGCCACCGCGCCTGGCCAAAGTATTGCTTTTCATTGATGATAGGATCTTGTATCTAGAAAATACCAACGACTACACTAAGAGACTCCAATAATTGATAAATAAATTCAGCAAAGTCTCAGGTTACAAAATCAATGTGCAAAAATCAGTAGCATTTCTAAATACCAATAACAGTGAAGTGGAGAGTCAAATCAAAGATTCAACATTTTAAGTTAAATATTATATAAGATTTCTTAGCCTTTGAGTTGCCTACATTTTTGAATTTTTATGAAACATAATTTTTGCAAATATTTGTATACAGTTAGGTCCTATCACAATGGGAATCGCTGTACACTAACATCTCTAGGATTTGAGCACTATTTCATAAAATAGAAATATGGTTGAATAACTTTGTGAAATTTCAACTAAAGAATATTGAACATTTTTTAAGAAAATGGTTTTATGATTAATTTGATGTTAAATTATATGCATTAGTTTATTTGATAAGGATTTGGGCAGCAGAATATAATATGATTTTAAATGACAATCTGCATTGTCATTAAATGGCTTGTTTTAAATTTCTAATGTGATTTGATTTGCTTGTAATAATTTGAAATGTAGGTTTCTTTTTCTCAAAATTATAAAATACATGTATTCTATAAATCTGAGTCATTTCAGTATTTTATGAATTTTCAGTATTTTTTTATTTTAATTTTGTGACCCCCTGTAATTAGTGGGATTAAACATAATTGTATTATTATTTTAATTTAATAGACTATTTTTAGAGCAGTTTTATGTTCACAGAAAAATTGAAAATACACAGATTTACCATATATCCCCTGCCCCTACACATGGATAGCCTCCCTCACTATCAACATATTCCACCAGAGTGGTATGTTTATTACATTTGATGAACCTACATTGATGCATCACTATCTTGTACATTTACAAGATAGTGTAATATTGTACATTTTAAGGATTTGGACAAATGTATTATGACACATTTCCACCATATGGTATTATACATAGCAGTTTCACTGCCTCCCAAAATCCTCTGCACTCTGCCTATTCATCACTCTCTCCCCCCATAACACTTGGCAACCACTGAACTTTTTACTGTCTTCATAGTCTCGACTTTTTCAGGTATGCCATATAATTGGAATCATAAAGTATCCAACCTTTTAAGATTAGCTTCTTTCACTTAGTAATATGCATTTAAGTTTCCTACATGTATTTTCATGGCTTTATAACTCATTTAGTTTTAGTGCTGAATATTCAATTGTTTGGATATACCACCATTTATTTATCCATTCACCTATGGAAGGACATCTTGGTTACTCCCAAGTTTTGGTAATTATGAATCAAACTGCCATAAACATTGTGTGCTGGGTTTTGTGTGGACATACGTTTTGAACTCCTTTGAGTAAATATCAAGGAGCACCATTGCCGGATCTTATGGTAGGATTCTGTTTAGTGTTGTAAGAAAATGCTAAAATGTCTTCCAAAGTGGATGTACCAATTTGCATTTTCACCAGTAATGAATGAGAGTTCCTGTTGCTCCAAATCCTTGTCAGCATTTGGCATTGTCAGTGTCCTGGATTTTGGCCATTCTAATGAATGTGGAGTGGTATCTCAAAGGTTTTTTTTTTTTATTTTCATTTCACTGATGACATATGATGTGAATTATCTTTTCATATGCTTAATTGGCAGCTATACATTTTTTTTGGTGAGGTGTCTAACAGTGTATTTGGCTCATTTTTACGGGCTGTTTGTTATTGTTGAGTTTTAAGAGTTCTTTGTATATTTTGGATAACAGTCCTTTCTCAGATGTGTTTTCAAAATATTTTGTCTCAGCCTGTGACTTGTCTTTTTATTCTGTGAACAGTGTACTTAATAGAGCAGAAAATTTTAATTTTAATAAAGTCCAACTTATCAGTTCTTTCTTTCATGAATTGTGCCTTTGGTGTCACATCTAAAAAGTCACAATGAAACCTAAGGACATCTAGATTTTCTCCAGTGTTATCTTCGAGGAGTTTTATACACTGATATTTTACACTTAGGTCTGTGATTCATTTTGAGTTAATTTTTATTAAAGATGGAAGGCTTGTGTCCATATTCATCAATTTACATGTTGATTTCAGTTGTTCAAACACCATTTGTTAAAAATACTATCTTTTCTCTATTGTAGTATATTTACTTCTTTGTCAAAGATCAGTTGACTATATTTATATAGCTCCATTTCTGTGCTTTCCATTTTGTTTCATTGATATTTTCAGTCTATCCAATGCCACACTGTATTGTGTATTGGTTACTATAGCTTTATAGGAAATCTTACAGTCATGTAGTATCAGTCTTCCAACTTTGTTATTCCCCTTCAATAGTGTATTTGGTTTGCTGGGTGTTTTGCCTTTCTACATAGACTTCATAGTGTTTGTCAATGTCCACAAAATTTCTTGCTGGGATTGTCATTGAGATTATGTTGAACCTGTAGATCAAATGGGGATAACTGACATCTTGATAAGCTATGTTCTCATTTTCATTTAATTCAAAATATTTTTAAAATTTCTCTTGAGATTTCTTCTTTGACCTATGTATTATTTAAAATGTGTTTTTTAATCCCCAAGTATGTTTGGATTTTCTAGCCATCTTTTTGTAAGTGATTTTTAGTTTAATTCCATTGTGGTCTAAGAGCAGACATTGTATGATTTTGATTCTTTTAATTGCGTTAAGGTGTGTTGTATGTCCTGGAATATGGTCTCTCTTGGTGAATATTCCATATGAGCTTGAAAGAAATGGTTATTCTGCTGTTTTTGGATGAAGAAGTCTATAGATGTCTATTATATCCATTTGATTGATGGTGTTGATGATTTCAACTATGTTCTTTTGGATATTCTGCCTGCTGGATCTGTCCATTCCTGATACATGGATATTGACATATCCAACTACAATAGTGGAATGATCATTTTCTTCTTATTTTCTTTTTTGTGTGTACACAAATATTCTTAGCAGTCTTATTCTTTTATTTTTTTCAGAATATTATAGGGGTACAATAGTTGTGATTATATGTTTTGCTTTTGTGCAGTTTGAGCCAAAGTTATAAATGTGCCCATCACCGTGGTAGTGTGCATCATACTCGTTAGGTGTAAATTCACCTATACTCTACTCCCCCTCCCGCCTACTTGGTTTCCATTGAGTTTTACTACCATGTGTGCACATGGGTGTTGATCTATTAGTTTCAGTTTAATAGTGAGTACATGTGGCATTTGTTTTTCCATTTTCATGATACTTCACGTATAACTAATCCACTTATGTTTTGATAGGCACTTGAGTTGATTCTACATCTTTGTGATTGTGAATTGTGCTGCAATAAACATTCAAGTGCAAGTGCCTTTTTGATAAAATGACTTTTTTTCCTGTGAGTAAATACCCAATAGTGGAATTGGTGGATCAAATGATAGGTCTACTTTTAGTTCTTTGAGGTATCTCCATACCATTTACCATAGAGGTTGTACTGGTTTGCAGTACCACCAACCGTGTGTAAGTGTTCCCTTCTCTCTGCATCCATGCAAGCATCTGTTGTTTTGGGACTTTTTGATAAAAGACATTCTCACTGGGATTAGGCGACATCTAATTTTGGCTTTGATTTCCATTTCCCTGATGATTAGACTTCAAACATTTTTAAATATGTTTATTGGCCATTAATCTATCTTTTTTTGAAAAGCTTCTGTTCATGTCTCCTGCACACTTTTCTATGTGCTTGTTTAATTTTTTTGCGCTGATTTGTTTGAGTCTTTCATCGATTCCAGTTATTAGCCCTTTATTGGATGTATAGCATGCAAATACTTTCTCCCATTCTGTAAGTTGTGTATTCACTTTATTGATTGTTTCCTTGGCTGTACAGAAGCTTTTTAGTTTAATATATTCCATTTGTTAATTTTTGTTGTTTATGTGATTGCCTTTGGGGTCTTCTTCATAAATTCTTTGCCTAGACTGATATCCAGAAGATATTTTCCAACATTTTCTTCTCGAATTCTTATAGTTTCATGTCTTAGATTTAAGTCTGTTATCCATCATGAATTAAATTTTTTGAGTGGTGAGAGATTCAGGTCCTCTTTCATTCTTCTACACGTGGCTATCTAATTTTCCCAGAACCATGTATTGAATAGAGATTCTTTTCCCAGTGTATGTTTTTTGTCTGCTTTGTCAAAGATCAGATGGCAATATAAGGGTTGTTTTACATCTGGATTCTCTGTTCTGATCCATAGGGCTATGTCTCTCTTTTTGTGCCAGAACCATGCTGTTTTGATTACTATAGCCTTGTAATATAGCTTAAAGTCTGACAAAGTGATGCCCCCTGATTTGTTGTTATTGCTTAAGCTTGTTTTGGCTATTTGGGGTCTTTTCTGATTCCATACAAATCATATAATTATTTTTCCTAGATCTGCAAAAATTGACATTGGTATTTTCATGGGGATTGCATTGAATCTGTAGATCACTTTGGGTAATACAGATATTTTAACAATATTGATTCTGCCTATCCATGAGCATGGCTTGTTTTTCCATATGTTTACATCCTCTGCAATTTCCTTCCTCAGTATTTCATAGTTTTCCCTATAGAGGTCTTTCATCTCCTTAGTTAAATATATTTCTAAGTATTTTATTTTCTTTGTTGCTATTGTGAAAGATACTGTGTCTTTTATTTGATTTTCAGCTTGACCGTTGTTTGTGTATATGAAAGCTACTGATTTGTGTGCATTGATTTTGCAACCTAAAGCTTTGCTGAATTTGTTTATCAATTCCAGGAATCTCTTGGATGAATCTCTGGGGTCTTCTTGATATACAATCATATCATCAGCAAAGAGCAGTAATTTGGCCCTTTTTTTCCCCATTAATATACCCTTGATTTCCTTCTCTTGTCTTAAGGCTCTAAGGCCTTCCAGCACTATGTTAAATAGAAGTGGTGATGGTGGGCACCCTTGTCTGGTTCTAGCTATAAGTGGGAATGCTTTCAATTTTTCCCCATTCAGTATGATGTTGGCTGTTGGTTTGTCATATATGGCGTTTATAATTTTTTAGATAAGTCCCATAGGTGCCTATTTTGTATAAATCTGATATCATCTTGATACCAAGGCCAGGAAAGGACACAACAAATAAAGGAATTTACAGGCCAATATCCCTTGTGAATATAGAGCCAAAATTTCTCAATAAAATTCTAGCAAACTGAATTCAGTTTTGTTGTGAGAACATGGTTGAGCTCCTGGAGGCAAAACAAAGGTATTGAGCCCCCTCTCCAACTGCATCCCCCTGATGTTTTTAACTCTCAGAGTTTTCCACACTGAGCCTCCAGCAATTTATCAGTTACACCTCAAGTATTCCTACTCTAGCACTAGTTCCTGTGGATGTTTCCACTGTGTGTCTGCTCCAGTAAGTTGTTATTCTCTGTATTGTCCTGTTGGTCTTATCCAATTTTGGGGGAAGCAGTTTGTCCTTTGACTTCACTTCTTTGATAGATATAAGAAGAGCTGTTACTTTTTCAGTTTGTTTTATATTTTTACTTGTTGTTAGGGTGGAGTGGCAACTTCCAAGCTTCTTACAAGCTGAAGCAGAAACCCAGAGGTCTGTTTGCTTTCTTTCTTTAGTGTAAATATTTCCTTTAAGAATTATGAAAATTTTCTATTGTTGCAATCCTCTTTGTCAAGATTTAGTTTTGAAGTAGGGCCATTTGTATACTACCAACATGAATGAATCACTGAGGATACAATGCACCTCATATAGAGATGTGGAACACTTTTACAGTACTTGATTCCAAACAGTTATACCCTAAACAGAGATTTAAAGCTTGCTCAGTTTAGAAGTAACTCTAGCATAATCTCACAATAAAGTAAAAACATTTTTAAGAACTCAGGAAAGTAGAATAAAATCTCTTGACAGTGTTTTAGTTGCTCAAAATATGATAGTTGTACTTCCTCCTCCCACATTTCTATTTTGGTCTGTGGCATGAATTTAAATTTAGTGTGTTCAGTATGTAAACAGGTATTTATTAAATAATAATTGTGTGCAATGCTAGGGACTGTGGGGAGTACTGTGAGGTCTATAAATTACAATCCTTGGTCACAATGTATATGAACTAAGTAGATAAATCACGCAGCGATGAAAACAAAACTATCAGATAATAGCTAAAAGGTATATATGATGAATGATAATTGAAATGTCAACAGCTCAATATTGGAGAAAGGCTCCTCCTGCAGAGCACTGCTAGCCTAGAGGGTACCTCTATGTGAATTATAGTATGCCCCCTCTCAGCAGCAAATTAGAAATGAGATTCTTCCTCTGAGCACTCTTAGGTCCCTTGGGAGTACTGCTTGGATAACTGTGCCTTTAGATAAAGAAAAAGGGCCCATTTCCTAAAGACAGAATGCATCTCCACATCAGGGCCCATTCCTTTGTAGAAAGAGCAAAGCTGAATTTTAGTCCCAATTTGTCTCCTCATGTGGGAACCTTTGTGCAACACACAAATTCTCAACCCTGTATTGTGATTTCATGCTCCTGGTTAGCTTTTAGAGTGGCAAAAGTACTTAGAATAATCTAGCAAGGTAATTTACTTCATTTCCTATTTATTTATCATCTGCATTTAAAGATAAATAGAAAAAGTGAAAAGAAACAAAAGTCAAAATTATTACTTGGTTACTTGGTCAGTGAAAGAATGAAAACCGTGGACTAAAATGGGGTCAGAGTCTATGGCCATGCCACCCACAATGTACCTGATCTCATCTGATCTTGGAAGCTAGGTAGCGTTGAGCCTGATTAGTGCTTGGATGGGAGATTGCCAGGGAATAGTGGGTTCTCTAGACTTTATTTTTTAAAAATTAAAAATTTGATTAGAGTGTTATTTTTGCCTAGGTATTAGAGTCAAGAGTAAATCAAATATGTTTATAGATTAGACAGGAATTAAGGTGTCTGCATTCAGAATACTTTGGGAAAAGAGTTGTTTTCTATTTTCTCTTAAAAGTGTTTATAGATATAGTTTTAAAATGTGCATAAAAATTTTTAACATTAGACTGAATTTTAGCTGTGAAAAACTTCATGAACTCATCTCCTTTATGGGAATATATAAACCCTACTCAACAGTAATTGAGGGTAATTTATTAGCATTTGTGACATTGAAGCTGGGATAATGGACTTCATATTTGGGTGCAGTACTTTGTGGGTAGGTCAGAATATATTGAGAGCCTGTCATAGTATGTTGAGAACATCCTGATAGGCAACTCAATTCTTCCTATTGCACTTCAGGCAAATATAGTGGGCAATTTTCTTGCAGAATTCCTAGGTTCCATAGTGACAGCTGCAATAGATAGAAATTGTTGGTATTAAGTGGCTCATAGCAAAGCTAATGTGTGCAGTGACAATTTTATATTGCCAGCTCGAGACCAGTGAAATTCACTAGGTTTAACACACTAAATTCTATTTCAATACTCTAAATAACATTGTGAAAGAACCATTGTAAATCGCCTTCATAAGGTAGTCAGTTATTACCTGTACACTGATCAGTTAGAGTCTAGTGTTTCTCATAATAGTTAGAGAAATTTTTTTCTGGAAGAAACGGCAAAAAGTGTGTGAAAGAATTATATCTCTTGACCTTCAATAGGGGTCATAAGTTCTTGCTAAGGTTATAGCAAAAGTGCCCCAATCATATACAAGGTTAGAGAGATCTACCTTTTACAAGTATTTAATTTGATCTAGGACTTGATATCTGCTGGTGCTTTTTACTTATTGTTCTACTTTCAGTGGACCTGCTATATTTCTTGAAACAGTTCTCTATTCCTTGTGTTTTGCTTGTTTCAGCATGATTTCCCAGTCATTAATACAGTACTGAACACAATATGGTAGGTGTTCAGTCCATGTATGCTGATTCGTTCATCAATACGGCAATGTATACTGAAGGCAACTATATAGCATCTGTTTTAGTTCAAACAGGCTCATGACTTCAGGCTCTTTATTTTAAGTTGGCTTGTTCCCAGTACTAGCAATAATGTCTTACACACGTCTTGAAATTTTCTATCAGTGTTTACCTTTGTTTCTTACGAAACTTCAATTTTTAGAACAAAGTTACCATACAAATATACAAGCACATAGCCAATGTTCATCAAGAGGGACGTTATTGATATTTGAGGAGGAAGGGGGAGTTTGTGTGAGCAGAGATGTGGAGCATGATTTTTTCTTCTGAAGGATTGTCCCAAACAATGCAGGATGTTCAGTATGCCTGGCTTCTTGCCCACCAATTGCCAGTAATGTTCTCCAGTTGTTGTGATAACCACAGATACTCCTGCACGTTTCCATATTACACAGTGGAAAGTGTTGGCTGCCTCTAATTTAAATCCACCAAGTCAGTGACTCAGTCTTAATTTGCATTTGACTTTTATTTATAGGAATGCTTACTGTGTTCTGGAACCAGTTCTAGGAGCCAAGAGGAATTCAAAGATGAATTTATGCATACTCTCTAATTTAAAGAGCCTTTCAGACTAGTCAGGAAACAAGACATGTCAGCAAATAAGTACAACATAGGGCAGATATGATAAGTGAAAAGCATGAGAAAAGCACAGAAGAAACTAAGATTGATTCTTGAAGGAGTAGGATTGCAACAGAGAAGTGATGGAGATGATTTGAGGCACAGAGAATGCGTTATCATCTAAAACACAGACATGGGAAAATTCAGGAATATGAATAGTTTATTTGGAATAGAGGGTTTCTTCATGGGACTAATTGGAAATGGAGACAGATCATGAATGATATTAAGATCCCATTAAAGTTTTAGGTTTTGCTTTATACAGAGTGGAGCGCCATTGGAGGCTTTTGAGCAAGGGAGTGAAATAAATGAGAATATAGAAGCAATTCTTAAGGTAAATTACTATTATACACTAGATATGCAGATAACAACAATAAATTTAGCTTGCATAATCATAATAGGGAATGAAAAGAAATCTTTTACTACTTAGCTGAAAATTCCGTCAATGACCAACTAGATTGGTGTACAAAAATAAGGAACAGAACTTTTCTATAAATCAAGGATAGCAAACAGTTTTGAAATGTTAGTGTCCATCGATTGGTTATTGGCTGCTGGCTATCTAAAGCAGTATGTGAAAAAGGATTCTATGTCTGAATCCTAGCTTAAGATGAGTGCTATCATGATTGATTAATTATATTTGACATAAGAATGGGATTCAGAAATAGAAGGACAAATGCCATGTATTTTCTATCCCTACTACAGAGAAAAAAAAGTTTTAGACCAAATGAGAGTCTAGAAGGCAACTAGCAGATATAGTGAGAGGCACTTTAGACAACTGTGAAAGTCACTAGATAGTGTTATACAGACTTCATTCATTTTTAATATCAAAAGATGTATTGGTACATTTCAGAAACTAATATATGAAATATGTTGGTCTTTATACTTAAGATACATTGTTCTTTTCAGTAATAACTACATACACAAACTACAATTCATTATTCAGTGGTGTCTTGTAAAGGAAAAGGGCAGGCAACACACAAAAAGTGAATTATCAGGGGCTTCAGAGCCCGATAAAAAAAAATTATGATTTCGTAAGAGCAAGTGTCTACATTGCTGATTTATTTAACTTCTTGATAATAGTAAAGCCTGATTCAGATTAATTTGCTCTAATTAAAGATTTGATCTGAGACCCATGTTTTGGTTTGCTGCATGAATTTCTAATGTCAGTGGATTTCAAAGTTCTATTTAGTCACACAATATAAAAGCTGCAATTCCCTACACCTCCAAAAAATAAGACAAAAATATTAAGTTTGAAATTCATGCAACTAATTATAACTCCTGAGGTTTATGCTATTATTTTTGAGAGTATGGTGCTATATATGGGTGCAGGATAGGGTGACTACTTTGTTTTACTTTCTTTTTGTCTGGGGCTGGTGGGACATAAAATAAATATCTTTACTCTGGCACAGTTGTCACATTGTATATTATTATATTAGACATATCTTAACTATTCAGCAAATACAACTTGTACATTCCCTTACACACTAAATCACAATAATGGAAGAAAACATCAAGAAAATTCAGGGGAAATCTTACATGTTTTATTTGATGAAAACAGCAATAAATTATCACATATAATACAGAAAACATCTCATATAAAGTAGTAAATAGAAATATTTTATAAAAGTATGTTTTATGAACATTAACTCTACCACTATGTAGGCAGTGAAAATTTTCATTTTTGTTTTCTTTTTTTTATTTCACAATATTATGGGGATACAAATGTTTGCTAATGTATATAGCCTTTACCCTGCCCAAGTCAGAGCTACAAGCATGCCCATCCTCCAAATGGTGTGTACCACACACATTAGGTGTGAATATACCCATCCCCCGGCACCTGCTTGATAGCTGATGAATGTTACTACTATATGTGCACCTAAGTATTGATCAGTTAATAACAATTTGATGATGAGTACATATGGAGCTTGTTTTTTTGATTCTTTGGATACTTCACTTAGTAGAATGGGCTCCAGCTCTATCCAGGATAATACGAGAGGTGCTAGATCACCATTGTTTTTTGCAGCTGAGTACTACTCCATGGTATACATATACCACATTTTATTAATCCACTCGTGTACTGATGGACACTTGAGCTGTTTCCACATCTTTGCAATTGTGAATTGTGGTGCTATAAACATTCGAGTGCAGATGTCTTTTTTATAGAATGTCATTTTTTCATATGGGTAGATGCCCAGCAATGGAATTGCTAGATCAAATGGTAAGTCTAGTTTTAGTTCTTCGAGGTATCTACATATTACCTTCCAGAGAGGTTGTACTAGTTTGCAGTCCCACCAGCAGCTTATGAGTGTTCCTATGTTTCGGCATCCATGCCAACATTGTTGTTTTGAGGTTTTTTGATAAAAGCCATTCTCACAGGAGTTAAGTGACATCTCATTGTGGTTTTGATTTGCATTTCCCTGATGAATAGAGATGCTGATGATTTTTTTCATATGTTAGTTGGCCATTAGTCTGTCTTCTTTTGAAAAGTTTTGGTTCAGATCTTTTGCCCAGGTTTTAATGGGGTTGTTTGATTTTTTTCTTGCTGATGTTCCTGAATTCTATATATATTCTAGTTATCAGTTCTTTATTGGATTTGTAGCATGCGAATATTTTCTCCCATTCTGTAGGTCATCACTTCACTCTCATGATAGTTTCCTTGGGTGTGCAGAAGCTTTTTAATTTGATCAGGTTCCAATTATTTATTTTTGTTGTTGCTGTGATTGCCTTTGGGGTCTTCTTAATAAATTATTTCCCTACGCCCATGTCTATAAGGGTTTTTCCAACATTTTCTTCTAAAATTCTTAGTTTCATATGTTAGATTTAAGTCTGTTATCCACCGTGAATTAATTTCTATGAGAGGTGAGAGGTGCGGATCCCATTTCAGTCTTCTACATGGGGTTATCCAGTTTTCCCAGCAGCATTTATTGAATATGGGTTTTTTACCCAGTGTGTGTTTTTGTCTGCTTTGTCAAAGATCAGATAGCTATATGGGGATCATTTTATATCTGGGGTCTCTGTTCTATTCCATTGATCTATGCCTCTGTTCTTGTGCCAGTACCATGCTGTTTTAATTACTATAATCTTACAGCTTGAAGTCTGGCACTTTTTTTTTTGATTATGGTAGAATCATTTTTATTAATAGACTACATTTAGAGCATTATTTGGTTTATAAAAATTGAACAGAAAATACAGAGAATTCCTGTATACCCCCCTGCCACAAACACACAGTTCCCTTTATTATTAACACCCAGCATTGTTAGAATGTTGTCAGTTATGGGATTCAACAAACACATAAAGTCACAATATATCCACCTTTAGAGTATCATACAAAATATTTTCACTGCTTTACAGATCTGTGATCCACGTAGTCATCCCTCCTTCTCCCTGAGCCCCTGAAACCACTGATATTTTAATATCTCTATAGTTTTGCCATTTCCAGGAGGTCATATGGCTGGAATCATATAATATATAGCCTTTCATACTGGCTTCTTTCACTTAGTAATATGTATTAAGGTTTTCTCCATGTTTTTTCATGGCTTGATAGCTCATTTCTTTTTGGTGCTGAATAATATTCCATTATATGGTTGTACCATACTTCTTTTATCCATTCACCTAATGATAGACATTTGGATACTTCCAATTTGAGGGTATTGTGAATAAAGTTACTATAAACATTCATGTTTTTGGATAGACGTAAGTTTTCAACTCATTTGTCTAAATATCCAAAACCACAATTGCTAAATCATATTGATGCAGGAGATGCCCCAATGAAGGGAAGAAAGCCCCCTGAACTTGTCAAGTGGATTCTTGGCTCCATGCAGGAAAAGAATTCAAGAGTGAGCCAACTAGCAGCAGAAAGTTTATTTATTTAGAGGCAGACAATAGATCCTACACCACAAAGTAAGGATCCTCTCCAGAGCAGGAGGGGGACCCCTTGTGGGGCAATGGTAACATTTTTATGTGTTCAAAATCCCATTAGGAAATAGCCGTACATGACTGACATCGTCTTGAAGTTAATCATAAACTGCTGTCATAGAAAGGTAAGTACAGATATCTTTAAGACATCCAGTTTAGTAATTCATCCATCCTTGAGTGGCCCCAGGCTGGCAACTTGCTGGCAACTTCCTTATTCAGGGTGGTTAGGGTCTGGTATCTGTCAAAATGGCTGCACTTAGGCTGTCTCAATCTTCCTTTTTTGCCTTATTCCTACATTATTATTGAATGACAGTGTTTACTTTTGTAAGAAATTGTCAAACTACCTACCAAAGTGGCTCTATCATTTTGCATTCTCACATGCAATAACTGAGAGGTCCTGTTGATCCACATCCTCATCAGGTTTTGCTGTTGTCTACATTTTGGATTTTTGCTATTCTAATATTTGCATAGCAGTATTTACTTGTCTTAATTTGCCATTTCCTAATGACATATGTTGTTGAGCGCCTATTTATATGCTGTTTGCCACCCATGTATCTTTGGTGAGGTATTTGTTGAGATTTTTTGTTTTTATTTTTCCTTAGTGCCTGAAGTCTTAGCCAGAGCAATCAGGCAAGAGAAGGAAATTAAGGGCATCCAAATTTGGAAAGAGTAGGTCAAACTATTAAACTGAAGCCCATTATCCAAAGTGGGGCACCAAAAGAGCAGAAGAGCGGGATCCATTTGTACTCACCTTCAAATTGGTACTAACTGATCAACACTAGGTTGATGACATGGCAGAAATACTCTCTAGGGATTAGGGGGATGGGGAGCAAATCTACAACTAAAGGACACGGGGAGCACTAAAGGGAGGGAAGGGCATGCCTTTAACCTGCATTTGGGTGAGGCAAAGACATAAAATGTAACTATAATGTTTGTACCCTCACAAAACCCTGGAATAATAATAATAAAAAAAACTGTTGCTCCTTTGTTGGTGATATGATCGAATATTTAGAAAACCCCAAAGATCCCTCCAAGTGAATCCTTGAATTGACAAAGTATCTTTTGTAGCACAAAGCATGCAGAAGTCATATAAATATTTGTTGGATATCTTTCACTTCTTATATTGTACTTATAGCACTGTAGTCTACTGAAAATTATAGGTGTGATATTGAAATTAATGGAGAGCAAGACGTATCTCGAAGCTTGCTGGAGTCAGTTTTTTGTTTTTGTTTTTTTTTTTTTTTTTACTTTTTTGGTTGTTAACATATCCAATAACATCTTGGACTATTTTTATTTTTCATATATAATACATATTGATAAAAAACTTCACACTTTTAAGAAACTCGCACATCCTTTATGACTTTATCACTATTTATGGCTAACATTAGCTGTGATTTCTTCCAAGCTTAATTACAATACAAATCAATTATTCATGGCAAGCTCATATCATCATTTTCTCTTTTTCTGATAGATAATTTAAGCCATTGATGAAGTTTAGGATATGTCAAGATCATCCTTAAAAGCATATCATATTGGTGATATATGGTACCTATATAGTACCTAAGTAATAAAAAAGTTATTTTTTGTCAATGTAAATAATGGCTATTAATACATTATTATAAATAAAACATCATTGATGAAATCTTTGTCAAATACTAAACCCCTACATTAAAATATTAACAGTCACCAAAATGGTGTCTTTAGTTCTTAATTTGTCTGTGGGGTTTAATTTATTTTATTTTTTATTTATTTTTATTTCAGGATATTATGAGGGTGCAAACATCTTGGTTACATTTCATGACCTTGCCTCACACAAGCAAGGATTAGAGGCATGCCTCTCCCCTCTACAATGCTCACTACATCCACCAGCTGTGAGCCCACTCCCCCAAACCCCCTAATCCCTTGTAAATTGATGCCTCCCAATTTGTTATTTTTGCTTAAGATTGCCTTTGCTATACAGAGTCTTCTTTGGTTCCATACAGAGTGTAGAGTTACTTTTTCTAGAGCTGCTGAAAATGATGTTGGTATTTTAATGGAGATTGCACTAAATCTGTAGATCACTTTGGGTAGTATAGACATTTTAACAATGTTGATTCTGCCGATCTATGAACATGGTATGGTTTACATCTGTTTACATCCTCTGCTATTTCCTTCCTCAGTGTTTCATAATTCTCCTTGTAGAGGTCTTTCACCTCATTGGTTAAATATATTTCTAGGCATTTTATTTTCTTTGTTGCTATTGTGAAGGATATTGGGACTTTGATTTGGTTCTCAGTTTGACCATTGTCGGTGTATAGGAAAGCTACTGATTTGTGTACACTGATTTTGTTACCTGAGACTTTGCTGAATTTGTTTATCAATTCCAAGAGTCTCATGGCAAAATCTTTGGGTTTTTGTAGATAAAAGATCATATCATTAGCAAAATTGATAGTTTCACCTCTTCTGTCCCTATTTGGATGCCCTTGATTTCCTTCTCATGTCTAATTGCTCTGGCCAGGATTTCCATCACTATGTTGAATAGAAGTGGTGCTAGAGGGCAATCTGGTCTGATGCCAGTGCTAAGCAGGAATGCTTTCAATTTTTCCCCATTCAGTATGATGTTGGCTGTGGGTGTTCCATATATGGCCTTTATCATTTGTAGGTAAGTCCCATCTATGCCAATTTTGTTAAGATTTCCTACCATAAAAGGGTGCTGCGCTTTGTTGAATGCTTTTTCTATGTCTACTGAGAGGATCATATGGTGTTTGTTTTTACTTCTATTTATGTGGTGAATTACATTTGTAGATTTTCATATTTTGAACCATCCTTGCATCACTGGAATGAAGCCCACTTGGTCGTGATTGATTATTTTTCTGATAAGCACCTGGATTCGGTTGGTAGGATTTTATTGAGAAATTTTTCATGTACATTCATAAGAGATATTGGTTTGTAGTTATTTTTGTTTGTTTTTGTTGAATTCTTTCTTGGTTTTGGTGTCAGGGTGATGTTGGCTTCATAAAACGTGTTGGGGAGGATAACTTCCTTTTTGATATTGTGGAATAATTTCTGCAGGATAGGCATAAGTTCTTCTTTGTAGGTCTGGTAAAATATGGGTGTGGAACCATCTGGTCCAGAACTTTTTTTTAGGAAGGTGTTTTATTCCTGCTTAAATGTAGTACTTGACATTGCTCTGTTCAGGAATTTTATTTCTTCCTGACTGAGCCTAGGGAGGCTATGTGTTTCTAAGAATTTTTCCATCTCCTCCACGTTTTCAAGTTTATGTGCATAGAGATTTTAAAGTATTCATAGATGATATTTTGTATTTATGTGGTATCAGTTGAAATTTCTCCTTTTTCTTTCCTGACTGAGTTTATTAGAGTACTTTCTTTTCTGTTTCTGGTTAATCTCACAAGAGGCATGATAATTTTGTTTATTTTTTCAAAGAACCAACTTTTTGTTTTCTAAGTCTTACGTATAGTGTTTTTTTATTAATTTCATTTAGTTATGCTCTGATCTTTCCTATTTCTTTTCTTCTGCTGGGTTTGGGATTAGTTTGGTCATCATTTTCCACTTCTTTGAGACAATTCATCAGATTGTTGATTTGTGATCTTTCTGTCTTTTTCATGTAGGCATTTATGAATATAAATTTTCCTCTCATTATTGCTTTAACTGTTGCCCGCACATTTTGATAGCTTGTGTCTCCTTTATAATTTAGTTCAAAGAATCTTTTGATTTGCATCTTAATTTCTTCCTTAACCTGATAATCGTTTAGCAGAAGGTTGTTCAGTTTCCATTACTTTCTGTAGAGATGAGTGTGTCTGTGGAATTTATTTCTAATTTTATTCCACTGTGGTCTGAGAAGATGCAGGGTATAATTTCTGTTTTTTTTTAATTTTGTTGAGACATGTTTTGTGTGGTAGTATATGGTCAATTTTAGCAAATGTCTTTGAGCTGATAAGAAAAATGTGTATTCAGTAGTTTCTGGGTAGACTGTTCTGCAAATGTCTGTGAGGCCCATATGTTTTAGAGTTCTATTTAAGTCCATTGTTTCTTTGTTCACTTTCTGTTTAGAGGATCTGTCTTGTTCTGTCAGAGGGGTGTTGAAGTCCCTGGCTATTATGGTGCTGCTATTTATCATTTTGTTTAGATCTAGTAGGATTTGCTTTATGAGTCTGGATGTACCTGAGTTAGGTGCACAAATATTTAGAATTGTTGTCTTCTTGTTGAACTGTACCCTTCACCATTATATAGTGACCATCTTTGTCTTTTATTACCAATGTTGATTTGAAGACTAAGTTATCTGAAATCAGAACTGTCATGTCAGCTTTCTTTTCTTTTCCATTGTATGGAATATTATTTTCTACCCCTTCACCTTGAGTCTGAATGCACCCTTGCGGGTTGCATGTATTTCCTGAACACAGGAGATACTCGGCTTGTGTATATTTATCCATTTGGCAAGCCTATGTTTCTTTAGTGGGCAGTTCAAGCTATTCACATTTATTGAAAGAATTGACTGTTGGGCGGATTTCTGTTTATCCTGTTGAGTTGAACTTTGCTGATTTGTTTTCTCTCTTAGCCACTGTGGTATGGGGATTTTGACCTTAATTTTTGGATGATTTTGCAATGGTGTGTGTATATTGTGCTGATCCATTTGTAACGCTGTTCTGAGTACTTCCTGGAGGGCAAGTCTTGTCCTGATGAATTCCGTCAGTCTTTGCTTGTCTGAGAAGGTCTTTATTTCTCCTTCATATAGGAAACTTAGTTTTGCAGGACACAAAATTCCAGGCGAGGCATTATTTCCTTTGCGAAGACTGAAAATGGAGTGCCAGTCTCTTCTGGCTTGTAATGTCTCAGTTCAGAAGTCTGTAGTTAGTCGGATGAGCTTTACTTTGTAGGTTACCTGCTGCTTTTGACTTATGGCTCATTGGAGGATCTCATTCGTGTTTCTTTTGGCCAGTCTGATGATTATATTTTTTAATTATTATTTTTATTTGTTTAATTCAAAATATTATGGGGGTACAAATATTTTGGTTACATGAAATACATGCGTTTGCCTTGCCCACACCAGGGCTACAAGCATGTCCTTCCCCCATACAGTGTGCCCCATTTCCGTTAGCTATGGGTTTACCCCCACCTCTTCAACAACCACCCACAACCCGCCCATTTGACTGGCACCCAGTGAGTATTACTACCCTATGAGCCCTTTAGTGTTGATCAGTAACTACCAATTTGGTGGGGAGTACATGTGGTGCATATTTTTTCCATCCTTGTGATACCACATTTTGAAGGATGGGGTCAAGATGTATCCAGGAAAATAAAAGAGGTACACCTCACTGTAGTTTTGATTTATATTTCCCTAATGATTAGAGATGTTGAGCACTTTTTTATATGTTTGCTGGCCATTAGTCTGTCTTCTTTTGAAAAGTTTCTGTTCATGTGCTTTGACCATTTATTTATTTATAGGGTTGATTTTTTTGTTGATTTTCTTAAGTTCTATATAGATAATTGTTATCAGCCCTTTATCGGATGTGTAGACAGGAAATATTTTCTCCCATTCTGTAAGTTGTCTATTCACTCTAGAGATGGTTTCCTTCATTGGCTGTAAAGAAGCTTTTTAATTTGATCAGATCCCATTTGTTTATTTTTGATGCTTCTGTGATTGTTTTGGGGATCTTCTTCATAAATTCTTTACCTAGGCTGATGTCTAAAAGAGTCTTCCCACTGTTTTCTTCCAGAATTCTTAAGGTTTCATGTCTTAGGTTTCAGTCTGTTATCCATCATGAGTTGATTTTTGTAAGACGTGAGAGGAGGGGATCCAGTTTCCATCTTCGAAATGTGGATATCCAGTTTTCACAGCACCACTTATTGAATAGAGATTCTTTTCCCCAATGTATACTTTTGTCTGCTTTGTCAAAGATTAGGTAACAATATGAGGATGGTTATATATCTGGGAACTCCGTCCTATTCTGAAGGTCTATATCTCTGTTCTTCTCCCAGTACCATGCTGTTTTGGTTGCTATAACCTTGTAGTAAAGTTTGAAGTCTGGCAGACTGATGCCTCCAATTTTTTTATTTTTGCTTGAGATTGCTTTGGATATATGAGGTCCTCTCTGGTTCCAGACAAAGCATAGAATTATTTTTTCTAGATCCATAAAGAATGATGGTGGAATTTTGATAGGGATTGCATTAATTCTGTAGATAACTTTAGGTAGAATGATAATTTTAACAATATTGATTCTACCAATCCATGAGTATGGTAGGGATTTCCATCTGTGTACATCTTCTACAATTTCTTTTCTCAGTGTTTTGTAGTTTTACCTATAAATATCTCTCACCTCCTTCATTAACTATATTCTTAAATATTTAATTTTCTTGGATGCTTTTGTGAAAGGTGTTGCATCTTTGATTTGATTTTCAGCTTGACTGTTATTGGCATATATTTATGACACTAATTTGTGTGCATTAATTTTGTATCCTGAGATTTTATGGAGTTTATCAATTTCAGGACTCTCTTGGTTGAATCCTTGGAATTTTCTAGATATAATAACATATCATCGGCAAAGAGTGATAGTTTGACCTTTTCTGCCCCCATTCAGATACCCTTAATTCCCATTTCTTGTCTGATTGCTGTGGCAAGGATTTCTAGCACTATGTTGAATAGAAGCAGAGATAGTGGGCAACCTTGTCTGGTTCCAGTTCTAAGCAGGAATGCTTTCACTTTTTCCCCATTCAATATGTTATTGGCTGTGGGTTTATCATATATGGCCTTAATAATTTTAAGGAATGTTCCATCTATGCCTATTTTGTTAAGGGCTTTTATCATAAAACTGTGTTGGATTTTATCAAATGCTTTTTCTGCGTTCATTGAGAGAATCATATGTTGTTTATTCTTGCTTTTATTAAGGTGGTGAATTGTATTTATAGTTTTGCATATGTTGAACCAGGCTTGCATCTCTGGGATAAAGCCCACCTGGTCATGATGAATTATTTTTTTGATGTGCTGTTGGATTCAATTTGCTAAGATTAAGTCGAGGATTTTTGCATCTATATTCATGAGGGATATTGGTCTGTAGCTTTTTTTCTGTTTAGTCCTTTCCTGGCTTTGGTATCAAGGTGATATTGGCTTTGTAGAATGAGTTGGGGAGGATACCATCCTTCCCATTGTTTCAAAATAATTTCTGTAGTATGGGTATGAGTTCTTTGTAGGCTTGGTAAAATTTTCGATGTGAACCCATCTTGTCCAGGACTTTTTTTTTTTTTTTGG
>NW_012142968.1:486138-488929 GCF_000956105.1 Propithecus coquereli | reverse complement strand
GCCTCCCAGAGAGCTAGGATTACAGGTGTGAGCCACCGCGCCCGGCCATTACCATTTAATTCAAAGAATTTTTTGATCTACCTCTGGATCTCTTCCTTGACCCAGTAGTAATTCAGCAATAGATTGTTTAATTTCCATGACTTTGCGAAGCAGTGAGTGTTTCTGTTGTAATTGATCTCTAGTTTTATACTACTATCATCTGAGAAGATACATGGTACAATTTCTGTTTTTTAAAATCTCTTGTGGTCTAATTTGTGGCCTAGGATGCGTTCAATTTTGGACAAAGTTCTATGAGCTGATGGGAAGAATGTATATTCAGCTTATTTGGGTGGAATGTTCTGTAGATGTCTGTTAGACACATTTGTTCTAGAGCTCTGTTTAACTCCATTATTTCTTTGCCTATTTTTTTTTTTTTCAGAGGATCTGTCCAATTCAGACAACGGGATATGGAAATCCCCTGCTACTATGACATTATTACTATGACATTTCTGTTTGGTTTTTTCATTGCTTTTTATCATGCTATTTAGATCAAACAGGGTATGCTTTATATATCTGGGTCCTCCTGTGTTGGGTACAGAAATATTAAGAATTGTTAATTCTTCTTGTTTGATTTTCCTTTCACCATTAAATAGTCACCATCTTTGTCTTTCTTTGCTTTTGCTATTTTAACATTTATGCTGTCTGAAATCAGAATCGCTACCCCTGCTCTCTTTTGGTTTCCATTTGCCTGGAAGTTTGTTCTAGCCCTTGACCTTGAGTCTGAAAGAGGCTTTGTGGGTTTGATGAGTTTCCTGCAGACAGCAGATACTTGGCTCATAATATTTTATCCACTCAGCCACTCTATGTCTCCTCAAAGGACAATTCAACCCATTCACATTTATTCAGAGGATTGATATTTGGGGTAGATTTCTGTTATTATTGTTGAGTAACTTCTTAGTGTTTTTTTTTTTACCTCTTGAGCCATTGTGGAATCCGGGCTTTGTACTTTAACTTTTGAGTGATTTTAATTTGGTGGGTGTCTATTGTATTTTTCACTGTATAATGCATGTCTGAGTACATCCTGCAGAGCAGGTCTGGCCTTCTCGAATTCCATTGGTGACTGCTTGTCTGGGACAGTCTTTATTTCTTCCTCATAGATGAAGCTTAGTTTTGCCAGGTAAAGAATTCTAGGTTGGCCATTATTCTGTTTTAGAAGATGGAAGACTGGTCACCAGTCACTTCTGGCTTATAGGGTTTCGTTTGAGAAGTCTGCAGTTAGTCTGATAGGTTTTCACATGTAGGTTATCTATTGTTTTTGTCTTATTGCTCAAAGGATTGCCTCTTTTATGTTTACTTTGGCCAGTCTGATAATTATGTGACGTGGTGATTGCCTCTTTACCTTGACTCTCCCAGGAGTTCTGAATGCTTCTTGTATCTGGATATCTAGGTTTCTGGCCAGGCAAGGCATATTTTCCTCCAGTATTTCCAAGAAATAGATTTTCCGGCCCTTGTGTATTTTCTTTTTCTCTCTCCAGGATGCCTATAATTCTTATATTTGGTTTCTTTACATAATCCCACATTTCTTGTATATTCTGTTCTTGTCTCTTGCTTCTGTGTTCTTTTTCTTCATCTCATTTCTTTAGCACATAGGCATTATCTTCACGTTCTGAGATTCTTTTTTCTGCGTGATCCATTCTATTTTTAAGGCTTTCTACTGTGTTTTGAAGCTCATTGAATGCCTCTTTGATTTCCCGGATTTCTGTTTGGATTTTTCATAATATTTTAATTTCTTTAGAGAATTTTTCATTCTTTTTCTGTATTGTTCTCATGGCTTCTTTGTGTTTTGTTTCTATTTTCTCTTCAATTCCATTGCGTTTCCTTACAATCCATGTTCAGAATTCTTACTCTGTCAATTTAATCATTTGATTTAAATTAGCATTGAATTTTTAGGGTCTCATGATTTCTTTTGGGGGTGACTTTTCTCTCTGCTCTTTCATATTCCCTGCGTTCTTTCTCTGGTTCTTTCTCATCAGAGTAATTGACTGAGAACTGGGAGTGCTAGGACTGGATTGTGCCCTTAACTTCAAGCCTCCAAGGGATGTTCCTTGACAGTGGTGGGGGAGGAGTGCTGGTCTTTTATTGCCTTAGAGGTATTTTGGCAAGTTATGTTACCTCTGACCTTTTGTCTTCACCTCTGGCCAGTGGAGATTAGTGAATTTGGTCCTCCAGCTTAAGCTCCCATGTGGTGAATCGCATCTGTGTGTATAACTCCACTGCCCTCTAATAGCTTGAGATGGAGAGCACTATGTTAACCTGTGGGATTACCCTCTCTGTCATTGGTTGTATATTGCGTAGAGGAGCCAGTTATCGAGGTAATCTGACGCCTCCGTGTTGGTTTCTTGTCCCAGATGAGAAATACTAATGCCTCGATCTTTAGGAAGGGTTACTTGGACCCTACTTCCCCTTAAAGTGGTGGTAGCGGCAAGGCAGATCACAGCTGCTGCCTACTAGGCTGGATGTGTGTGCGTCTATGTTTGCTTGATCTTCCACTAGGGGGCGCCTCTAATATGTTATTCAGGGTTCTTCCACAATGCTTGGGAGGCTGCTCCTTATGGAAGGGGTTACTTGGTACACCTGCTGGGGTCTCTGGCCAGGATTTTCCTTCCCTGACTATGACCCCCACTGTTGGCAGCTGCCCAAATACAGAGAGCAGGCCCTGGTGTTATCTTTTTTTTTTCTTTTATTTCAACATATTATGGGGGTACAGATGTTTAGGTTACGTATGTTGCCCTTGGTACCCCCCCAAGTCCGA
>NW_012142968.1:474572-484378 GCF_000956105.1 Propithecus coquereli | reverse complement strand
GGACACCCTTAATATCCCTCTCTTGCCTAATTGCTGTGGCGAGGATTTCGAGCACTATGTTGAATAGAAGTGGAGATAGAGGGCAGCTTTGTCTGGTTTCGGTTCTAAGTGGAAATGGTTTCAATTTTTCTCCATTCAATATGATATTGGCAGTGGGTTCATCATAGATGGACTTGATAATTTTAAGGAATGAGCCGTCTATGCCTATTTTGTTGAGAGTTTTTATCATAAAATTGTGTTGGACGTTGTCAAATGCTTTTTCTGCATCTATCGAAAGAATCATGTGGTCTTTGTTCTTGCTTTTATTTATGTGGCGAATTGCATTTATAGATTTGCGTATGTTAAACCGGCCTGGTGTTATCTTATTAGATGACCTAATCTTTTCTGACAGGCCGAATCACTGGGCTGTCAATTACTGATCTGCACCAAGGCCCCATAGATTTTTGATAGTCACATAGGAAAAGTGGCTTTTTTGCTTCTCCCTACTTCTAGGGGCAGAGCCCACCACTCCTAGCATGAAAGCTACTGTGCTAGGGGAGGGGTGATGCCGGAGACCACCTAGCTCCCCAGCACCTGGGAATCCTGCAGGTGGTGGCCTCCCCCCACTGGGGAACTAAGGTTGTGGGGAAGCACTCAAAATTTGCCCATCGACACAGGCCCTGCTGCCTGGATCAATAGGTCACTGAAGGGAGGAGCCTGTCACGCCCAGCAGAGAGTCCCTCGGCCAGACTAGGGGTGCTGCATGAAACATTAGCACAACCACAGCATCCAGGTTGTCGACCCCCAAAATGGTGGGCCCCCCCAACTGCAGAGCCCTAGTGCTGGGGGCGACTGTTCGAGAGTTGGTAAGTGCCAAATCTGGGAGCTAAGTCAACAAGATACACACTGTCTCTTGTGTTTCACCATCTCGCAATCTCGCTCCTGTCTGGAAGGAGGTCTTGCTCTTTCTGATGCACCCTGAGCTGGCCTAATCATCAGCAGTTTCCAGCTTAGAGCCCCCTTTTCAGTGTCCACCTCCTTTGTTATGGACCCACTGACCACCAGAGGCGAGGTGCCTGTGCCCAAACTCCCTCTAGCATTCGCTCAGACTAGTCCCTCCCCCTCGCCCCCAGTGCAGTCTTAGCACAGAGCACCGTGGAGTTCAAGATGTTTCTGCTATTGTCCCCTCTTTACAGAGCCCACCATCTCATGCCACGATTTTGCACCAAATTCAGGCTTGTCCCTGTCTGAGTGGGTGTGGATGCCAGTGGGTGAGTAGGATGTTCTCCTGTAGGTCAAATCCCACTACACTCACTGGCTAGGCGGGCATGGCTGCCCCACACTCTATTCTCTATTTTTTATCTCGCACTCTCCAGACTTTGTGATCATATCTCCCATTAACCTTTTTGTTTCTTGTGTTATGTGCCACACCTTGTTTCTCTGCAGTTTCACGATGCTGTTCTTGCAGGGGAGTGATCCGCTCATGGGTAGCCATCCGAGTTCCTCACCTCTTTCTCTGGGAGAAGACAGCTAGGAGGCCACCTCTACTTTGCCATTTTTCACCCCTCCCCCATGATTATGTGTTACAGTATCTTCATGTTTTCAGTGACTTTCCCAGGAGTCATTTGAGCTTTTGTAATTGGATATCTAGATTTCTACCAAGGCCAGAGAAATTTTCCTGCATGATATCCTCAAATAGTTTATCCAACTCTTGTGTATTTTCTTCTTCACCCTCAGGGATGCTTATGATTCTTATGTTAGGCCTTCTCATATAATCCCACATTTCTTGTAGGCTTTGCTCTTTTATTTCTCTGCTCTATCTCTGTGACTGACTTATTTAATTGAAAGGTGTTATCTTCAATCCCTGAGATTCTTTCTTCTGTTTGATCTACCCTATTCCTGAGGCTTTCCACTGTGTTTTGTAATTCCTTGAATAAATTATTCATTTCCTGAAGTTCTGTTTGATTTTTCTTTAATATTTCAATTTCTTTAGTGAATTTTCCTTCTATTTCCTGGATTTTTTTGTGGTTTCTTTGTGTCAGGTATCCATTTTCTCTTGGATACTATTGAGTTTTCTTACAATCTATGTTTGAAATCTACATCTGTTATTTCAATGTTCTGATTTTGGTTGGTATCCATTGCTAGAGAGCTGGTGTTCCCTTTTGGGGATGTCCTTCCATTTTGATTCTTCATACTTCTGGAGTTCCTTCACTGATTCTTTCCCATCTATAGCAGCTGTTGCTTCTTATCTTTAGATGTTTGTTTAAATAATGACACACCGACTTTAATATCAGAGCCAGTAGGTGGCGCTTTTGCGTGGGAATTGACCACACCCTGTATGGTGAGTTAGTAAATGCAGTAAAAGGGCGTGCAAATTGACCTCCTTGTTATTAGGTGTCACTTGCCAGGAGGAGTAAGCTGCAATATTGTTTTTGGGTCCACTGTCCAGCTCTAGTTCCTCTGGAGAAGCACTCTATTGCTTCAGGTGGTAGGTGGGGCCCTGGGACTTCCAGATGTGTTCTTATTCTCCACCTCAACAGGGGCAGGTGTGGGAGTGAGACTGAGTGGTTCTGGATTGGATGAGCCTTCCCTCAAGCTACACAAATGCTTTTATCAGGAGTCAAATGTCTGTTCCCTGCATCTGGTCAAAGCTCCCAGGGAGGGGTTAAAGTGGCCCCACCCAACCAGAAAGTATGTGTGTGGAGGTGGGGCTGTCTCAGACCTGCAGTCTGGCAGTCTGGAACAGACCTCATTCCTTTGCACCCTCTACTGTTCCACAGTTTCTCCCCAGCCTCTGGCAGCAGGCAGGACCTCAAGCTGGCTGAACTTCCCCATGACTGTGAGGGAGGTTCCCTGCCCAGGATCACTTCCATTGAGGGTAGGGTGCCCCATGAGCACCTGCAGCTAAGACTTACTCTGATCTGCCCTTGAAGGCATACACACCTCTGGAGACTAATTCACAAATATTCCGTCTATGCCTCTGGTTAATGTGATCGAGATCTGGGTGTATGGGATCTGGCCTGCAGGCCTGACCCCTGGGTCCCAGATACAAATCCCTGACCATGCTAGGGATTGAGGTCACCCATGGGGTGCCCTCTGCCTTGGGGTTTGCCCCACTTTGCTGGAGTCACTGGGCAAGCAGCACCAGGAAGGGCCATTGCATAGGGAGCTCATAGTCCAAACACCACTCAGTCCACTGCAGGGCCCCAAAAGGAAAGATGCAAGCCCTGTTCCCTGTTGATGCCTCCAAGTGATGGTCAAATCATCTCTCTCAGCAGCCACGGGTAGAAGAAGGGAAGGGGAGAATAAACAACTAGGTGGAGGAAGTGCCGCATACTGGTAGTCTCTGACCCTGTCTCCAGGCGGCAGACCTCTCAGAATGACCTGGCTCTGGAGTCCCACAGATCTCCCAGAGCCCAGTGGATGCCTGTGGCTCCTGCAGTCTGGGCCAGAGTTGGGAAATGTCTGTGTGGGGATGAGGAAGACTAATCCTGAGGAGTTGAGCCCCCACCCAGGCAGGACAAAGGCAATAAGGTTCCTTGTGACTGGCTCACATCTATAGGGCAGGAGGTGCTCTGAGGAACCTGGGAGCCCAGTGCCCTCTCTGCAAGAGGCTCTCAGCTCACTGGTGGCAGCAGTCTCTGGGCTGGTGTCAGCAGATCTCTGCAGCAACTCAGGAGCTCACCAGCAGTCTGAAAAGCAAGGGAGGGAATTTTAACCACTCCACCTAACCTTCTCACTGGTCTCCAAGCCTTTTGGGGCTTAATCCCTGCTGATGTCTTTCTCCCAGTTCTTCTCTGCAAGCTCTTCCTATGGAGTCTCCTGCAGGTTCAGGCATCCTTCCTTCTGACCCCCATCCGGTCTATGTTTGTCTGTCTGTTTTCTTTTTTTTTTTTCTCTTTAATCTAAAATTTCTCCTTCTTGCAGAGACACTCTGGCTGGAGGTGTTTCTCATCCACTGTGCTGTTCACAAAATCCAAAACTTTCATTTTTGAAAACATATACAACTCATTCTTCTATTAAGCAAAGGGAACTCAGTTTCAGATAACTAAATCAAGTGAAATAACACGACAGAGCAAAGAATATTGAGGATAAATTTTACAGTCTATTGACTTAATTTTCCTTATCCCCTTATTTCTCAATCCTTTAGCGTGATTGCTTTCTAAATTCTCAGTCAGAGTTCACTGAAGGGAAGACATGGACATTGAGTTGGGGAGTAATAAAATATAATTCAGTCCTTATTTCAATCCTTCTATTTTTAAGGGGTCTTCTTGAGATATTTATGGAGTAATTTATGCTGGGTTTATCTCCTTGCCATCCATCCCATGTAATATCAATAATGATGATAATACTCTTTCACATTTACTGGTTACCTATTATGTGTTATGCACTGTGCTGAGACCACTTTACATACATTATCTTGTTTAATACTAACAAGTATGGGAATGGTGCTATCATTAATTTTAAATTTTAGGAAGTTTGGAATTAGAAAAATGAAGTGCTTCCCTAAAATCGTGCAACTAGTTAATGTCAAAGCTTGGACTTGAACTGAGGTAGCTTAGTTTTAGTGTTTTTATCCTTAAACATTACATATGCTACTTGCAGGGATTATGTATTGATCTAGATCTTTAGTCTTTCTCCTTTCATAAGTTCCAATTGCATGATCACTTTGTAAATAACTTGTATTTTACTTGGCGTGCTTTAAAAATAAAATCCATACACACTACATTGCATATTTCAAATGATAAAGTAAAAGATGGATCTGATTGATATCCTAGTCTGTCACAATATTTCCACTTGTGTGTAGGAAGCATAATTTTCTTTCACACCAGTTGTGGTACTGGTGAACAAATTGAAAGATTATGTTTTGAGATAACAATATAAATATTATGACCCTCAACACAATTTTAGTTTTTCTTTGGGGTGTTTTTCTTTCACTTTATTTTTTTGTGGTTTTTTAATTTGTTTTTGAAAGACTTAAAAGGTAGTAACTGATAATGTAGTTTTTGGTTTAATATTCAGTTATTTTGAAAAACCCTATAAAGGACCTGTAACTCCGTACAATTAAAACAGTCTGATTTCAGGTATTGAGCAAATTAAGGGTCACTAATGAACCTCAGTCTGAACAATCCCAAACAAGTGAAAGTGGGTTTCTCTTCTGATAATAATCTATTTTGTAGAATTAATATTCAGTTATTTTAGATATTTCATCCCCACACATAATTTTCATCAATATTAATCTAAGAAAATATATTGCTTTATTATTGTTGACTCTTATTTAGAACTTTAACACTTGCATTTTCAGAATATGTGTACATATCTCTCTTTATGTTTTAAAATACTACTGGCTCTCAAGAAATTTTTTTAGTAAGTGAAGAGAATAGGAAAACTTCCTTTTTATTTTTTTTTTAAATTTCAAAATATTAAGGGGGTACAAACATATTGGATAAATGTATCATTTTTGTTATGCTTGAGACAGGGTTGTAAGTGTGCCCATCACCCAGATAGTGTACATTGTACCCATTAGGTAGGTTTTTGCCTATCCTCTCCTCCCCTGTCCCCAAGCCTGCTTGATTTTCACTGTGTTTTACTTCCCTCTGTGCACACGTGTGCTCACTGGTTAGTTTCAATTTAATAGCGAGTATATGTGGTATTTGATTATCCATTGTTTAGATACTTCACTTAGGATAATGGTCTCTAGCTCCATCCAAATAGTTGTAAATGGCCTTAATAAGTCCTTCTTCATGGCTAAGTAGTATTCCAGACTATACATATACCACATTTTGTTAATCCATTCATAAATTGATGGGCACTTGGATTGATTCCACATCTTCATAATTGTGAATTGTGCTGTGATAAACATTCAACTACAGGTGTCTTTTTTTTATATATATAAAATAACTTCTTTTTCTTTCAGTAAATACCCAGTAGTGGGATTGCTGGATCAAATGGTAGGTCAACTTTAGTTCTTTGATGAATCTCCATACTATCTTCCACAGAGATTGTACTAATTTGCAGTCCCACTGACAGTGTATAAGCATTCCTTTCTCTCTGCATACGTGCCAGCAGCTATTGTTTTTGGACATTTTAATAAAAGCCATTCTAACTGGGATAAGGTAATATCTCATTGTGGTTTTAATTTTCATTTTACTGATAATTAGTGACATTGAGCATTTTTTCATGTCTTTATTGTCATTTGTCTATTTTCTTTTGAAAAGTTTCTGTTCATGCCTTTTGCCCAATTTTTAATAGGGTTGTTTGTTTTTCCTTGCTGATTTTCTTGAGTTCTTTGTCGATTCTGGTTATTAGCCCTTTATGGGATATGTAGTTTGTGAATATTTAATCCCATTCCTAGATTGTCTACTTGCTCTGTTGATTATTTTCTTAGCTTTTAGAAGCTTTTTAATTTAAACAAGTTCCATTTATTTATTTTTGTCATTGCTGTGATTGCCGTTGGGATCTTCTTCATAAATTCTTTGCCTACGCCAATATCTAGACCGAAGAAAATATCTAAAAGAGTTTTTCCAACATTTTCTCCTAGAGTTCTTATGGACTCATGCCTTACATTTAAGTCTTTTGTCCAGGAATTTGTCCATTTATTTTACTTTTTCGAGTTTATGTGCATATTGATTTTCATAGTATTTACAGATGATGTTTTGTATTTCTGTGGTTTCAGTTGTAATGTCTCCTTTCTCATCTCTAATAAAGCATATTTGGGTAATTTCTCTTCTATTGCTGGTTAATCTATCAAGGGTCTATCAATTTTGTTTATCTTTTCAAAGAGCTAACTTCTGTTTCATTGATCCTTCGAATTGTGTTTTTCTTTTTCCATTTCATTTATTTCTGCTGTGATATTTGTTATATTTTTTTTTCATTAGCTGGCTTGTGGTTTGGTTTGCTCTTCCTTTTCCAGTTCCTTGAGACATGTAGTAAAATTATTAATTTGTGATTTTTCTGTATTTTTGATGAAGGAATTTATGGCTATGAATTTTCCCCTGAGGGCTGCTTTTGCTCAATCCCATAGATTTTGTTAGCTTCTGTCCCCTTTGTCATTCAGTTTTAGAAATCTTTTGATTTCCATTTTAATTTTATTATTGATCCAATAATCATTCAGCAACATGGCTTTTTAATTTCCATGACTTTGTATAGAATTGACTATTTCTCTTGGAATTGATTTCTAGTTTTATTCCTGTGGTCTGAGAAGATTTGTGGCATGTTTTTGTTTTTATTTTCTTTTGAATTTGTTGAGACATGTTTTATGGCCTAAGATATGATCAGTCTTGGAGAGTGTTTCATGTGCTGATGAGAAAAATGTGTATTCACTAGTTTTGGGGTAAAATGTTTTTTACATGTCTGCTAGGCTCATTTGTTCTAGAGTCCCATTTAAATACAGTGTTTATGTATTTTCTTCTGGGATGATCTGTCCAGTTCTGTCAGTGGGGTGTTGAAATCCCCAGCAATCATGATGCTGCTGATTATCTCTTTGCTTAGATCTAGTATGGTTTGCTTTATGAATCTGGGTACTCCTGTGTTGGGTATATAAATATTTAGGATTGTTATGTCTTCTTGTTGAATTTCTCCCTTTGCCATTATATAATGACCATCTTTGCTTTTCTCTACTGTCATTGATTTGAATTTAATTTTATCTGATATGAGAATGGCTACCCCTTTTGGTCTCAATTGCATAAAATACTTTTTTTCATCCTTCAACTTGAGTCTGTGTGAGTCCTTGTGGGTTAGATGTGTCTCCTAAAGACAGCAGATATTTGGGTTGTATTTTTTCATTCATTCAGCCACTTGATGTCTCTTGAGTGGGGCATTCAGTGAGTTCACATTGATTGATAGAATTTATGTGTGAGATGCTCTTCTCTTCATCCTGTTGGTGAGTACCTTATTGCTTTATTTTACCTCTTGTGCTATTATTTTATATGAGCTCTGTGCTTCAGTTTTGGGTGGTTTTACAGTGGTGGGTGTCTATTGTACTGATCCGCATATAATGTGGTTCTGAGTATTTCCTACATGGCAGGTCTGTTTTTGACAAATTCCTTCAGTGTTTGCTTGTCTGGAAAAGTCTTTATTTCTTCTTAATATATGAAACTTAGTTTTCCAGGATACAAAATTTTAGGCAGGCAGTTTTTCTGTTTCAGAAGACAGAAGATGGGGCCCCAGTCCCTTCTGCCTTGTAAGGTCTCAGTTGTGAAGTCTTCAGTTAGCCTGATGTGTTTTTCTTTGTAAGTTAGTTGATGTTTCCACCTCATGGCTTGCAAGAGTTCCTCCTTCTTGTTGACTTTGGTCCATCTGATGACTATGTATCTTGGTTATTGCCTCTTTGCAATGAATCTCCCAGGTGTTTTTTGAGCTTCCTGTACCTGGATGTATAAATCTCTAGCAAGACCAGGGACATTTTCCTCAATTATTCTCTCAGATATGTTTTCCTGCCCTTGTGCATTTTCCTCTTCTCCTTTAGGGATGCCTATTATTCTGATATTTGGCCATTTTACATAATCCCATATTTTTATATGCTTTATTAACTTTTCTTAATTCTCTGTTCTTTATTTTTGACTGAGTTAATTCAAAAGAGTTGTCTTCAAGCACCGATATTCTTTCTTCTGCCTGGTCGAGTCTATTCTTAAAACATTTTTACCCTATTTTGTATTTCTTTACATGAATTCTTCACTTCCAGAAATTCTATTTTTTTTTTAATGTTGATCTCTTTTTAGAATTTTTCATTCATTTCCTGAATTTTTTTTCTGGTTTCATTGAGTTGGTTTTCCATTTTCTCTTGGATTTCATTGAGCTTCTTTACCATCCATATTTGGAATTCTTTATATGTCATTGCAATATTTTCATCTTGTTTGGTGTCATTGCTAGAAATCTGGTGTTCTCTTTTGGGGGTGTCCTTTCACTCTGATTTTTCATACTTCTGGAGTTCTTTTCCTGAATCCTTCTCACCTGGGGCAGTTGTCACTTCTCATTTTTGGATTTTATTTTGTTTAGATTGACTTTTTCTTATTCTCCCCTCACTCATAAGGGAGTGTCTGTAAAATATGTTGGATAAGAACTTTGGCTTTGCTTGTGTGTACTTTGATGGAAATCTAGGTTCTGGATGGATACCTTGGTTATACATACCCTTAGTATGGTTGTTTCCTCAGTTTCCAGTTGTTTGTAGGCTGTAGCAGTGGTGAGCTATATGTATCAGCAGATTGCCTGTCTCTCTTTGACAAGGGAGGATGGAAGTCTTTTAGATTCTTTCTCTTTCCCCAGCCCTGTTGTCTTCTTATCAGTATGAATTGTATTGGCATGCACAGTGTAATCTCCACAAATTTTCTTTTATTTTGATCCAGTTTCCGTTTATGATTCTGTTTTTTTAAGTAGAAAACAAGTGAGGATTATGTATTTTTAAAATTGAAACATTTTCTCACATTAATGCCCTGTGTTTGTATGAAAGGATAATAAAATACATTATATAATGCCTTAATACACATTAATTTTTTTTTATTTCAAAATATTAAGGGGGCATACATTTTTTGTTACATAGATACTTTTTATAATGCTTAAGTCAGGACTATTGGTGTGTATGTCACCATAATAGTGTTCATTGCATTCAATAGATAAGGTTTTATCCCACACCACAAATCTCACTCTCCCCTCTTCTTGGTTTCCATTGTCCTTTATATCTTTGTTCCCATGTGTACTCATTATTTAGAACATATACTGTTTCATTTTCAATTCCCAGATAATTTACTTATGATAGTAATGTCTGAGTCCATGCAAGTTGCTGCAAATGACATTATTTCAATCTTTTTGATGGCTGCATAGTACTCCAT
>NW_012142968.1:468908-472832 GCF_000956105.1 Propithecus coquereli | reverse complement strand
TTTGGGTTTCTGAGGATGGGAGGTGGGTAGGAGTGATAGGTGTACATTTTGGTATGTGTGTTATTTTTAATTAATGAAAGTTTAACAATAAATGAAAAAAAGAAAAAATGGTAAATCTGAATAAATATCTACACTTATAGAAGCTGAATTATCCCAGGTGGCTTTATTTTTATGTTTTGCAGTGATAAAGCTAATTTACAACTAACCAAGAGGGAAGCCAGTCTGAATATGCAACAATAGAGAATTATAAAAATTGAAAATAAAAGAAATATAGTTTTCTGCCTTAAACATGCATATTGTAATGATAACAAAACTAACAAAGTAAACTAATAGAAGTTATTAAGACGTCTTCCTTTATTAAATAGACAAGAATGTAAACGTGATTTTAACTTAGCATATCAGTATAATTAAATATATACTTGTAAAGTGCTTGAAACGTTTGCTAAAAAACAGTTTAAATCTTCTAAATTTTTATTTATATTATCTAATTAGTCAGCAAATTATTTAAATATGTAAATGTAATCATTAGTCTGACTTATTTTTAAAAATCAAATAAACAGAATCTGTATTCATCAGCTCGTAACATTAGCTTCCAGAGTATTAGACACATTTATTTTCACTAATAAGTTCAACGTTTAATCTCAACAAATTATAAATCCAACATTAAATTTCAACAACGTATAAGTTAATTTTTGACTATGTCCGCCATACTCCTGTTCATGTGGATAAGCAAAGATTGATAACTCCATTATTTATTTAGTGTTCTGATGCTTTTAGTTACTCAAAGCTTAGCCACTATTTATGTTACTATATTCATTTATTTCTTCCATCATATAATACATTATATTATTTTATTCATGGATCTTCTAATTATTTCTCTTTAAGTAGATCTAAGGTAATGGCCACAGTATTTTACTAAGATATATACCTGAGAAATTCTGGATTTCTTTGTTTTGTTTTGTTTGTTTTTATTACAGTTATGAAGCAGTTTTCCCAAAAGTTTGTGTCCTCCCAAAATAGTTCACATATATTTACTATATAATTGATGAAATCCCAAATATTAAAGCAGTCACAAATCAGAAGACACATTTTATCTCAGTTAAATTAAGTCCATATTAGATATTATTGTAACAGGTGGTAAATAGTCTTTCATTTATAGTCTCTTGTTGTACCTGCATATTTAATAGGATCTCTTTTGTTAAATATTGTACTTAAGGATTTTTGTAAGGATCTATGAAAATTTGTCCCTTCTAATCTTCTTTAACTAAAGATGCTGAATTTAAGATGCGTTGTTGGATAAAAATGCAAATGGTTTATTGATAATGACAAAAGAGCCATAAACGATCCTATGCAAGTAGAATTGTATAGTTATTTTTACAAGGAGTCCATATTTTCCTTGACATTTCTACCTATTTTATTTCTTTCTCAGGGTTGGATTATAGTTTTTTGGTATATGGAGAAAACTTTGAAAGAGCAGAAATCAACGGGGAGAGGCTACTTAACATCACCCGGCAAAGACTTAATAGACTTGGCATAATCCAGATTGACCACCAGGATAAAATATTAAAAGCAGTCACAAATATTTATAAAAAGGTGAGTAGAGAGATGTCTTTCTATATTGACTTTCTAGTTAACAAAAAAAAATTTAGTTGAAAGTAAGAAATGTGCTTCTGTCTGCTACATGGTCTACAATAAAATTACAGAATTTTACCTTTTTGATTCAAAGGTAATTATGATTGATATGATCTCTATTACTATCTTTAAGAATTCTGGTGGGCCCCTCTCATTCTCAGTTGTATTTTGGCCCTGTCTGAAGTGGTTACTGTTTCCTGCTCTGCCTTAGGCATAATGTGTCCCATAATTTTGGGGAAAACTCAAGGATATTATGCCTAAAGTCACTTCTTCCAAGAAATGAAAGTTAAAAATGGAATTTCTAGGAAATTAGCTTACAAATTCCTATAAAATTAAGGGAAAGATAGGACTTCTATATCTCCTAAGAATCAAAAAAAAAATAAAATAAAAAGAAAGAAAGAATGGTGAGGGAATAAAAAGAGTGATGAGAAAGTTATCAAGGCTACACACATTATTCCAGACAGCTATCTCTGCACCTAGAAAAAGTGATACTATTTTATAATAGCCAAATCAACCCCAAACTCAATAATACATACCATATAAGGGCAAAATTGAAGTGTTTAACAAAGATTAAAAACTTAGAGTTTTTCATTATTTCTGTCCTGCAATTACACTGAAATCTATCCATCCATTCAACAAAGATTAATTGAAGGCCTTTAATTACTTGAGTAATTCAAGCAATACCATATGACTAATTGTGTCTAATAAGTTTCATTTCTCACAGTTTTGTTCGATAGTCTTAAAAGCACTTTATTTCTAATAGATATTTAAATATTCTAATATGCCATATCTTTTTTAGATGAATTTTATCCTTCCACTTTTCTGTAAGGACACTGTAGTCTTTTTAAAAATAAAGACTATGTGTATCTTTTTCATTTTCCTTTCTTTTCTAGTTGGACTTTACAAGAATATGACAGTACATATATTTGATTACATTTTTGTATCCCATTCAACTGAGACTATTAACTAGGAAACCCCATGAGAATCCTTGCACATTGCCTGAACAAAATAACAGTATCAATCATAGAGTGCTCAGTTTTAACAGTCAACTAGACTATTTATGCACCAGTTTGTTCACGTAAAACTTACAGTGGAGGCTATTGATTAGATCGGGAGCTCAACTAGTTGTTCCCTACAGAGTAGAATACAACTTAAAAATATTTGTAGGGGGAAACTGTAACAATATCAATTTCTCTCAACTTACCAACCACTCTCTAAAATAACTTGGTATCAAAATTCAGTAGTTTCTTAAATAATCTCATAGATTAATCCTTGTGATTATGCTACCATATTACCCATCATCAGCAGTTTGTTTATGTTTAAGAGGAGCTCTTTTTGATAAAAGGGAAAACATATATAATGCATAAATTACTTCTTATGTGAATTTTATTGAGGTATACAAGGAACCTGAAGATGCTAAAAACCTGTACCCTCTAAATATTTCATGGCCATGTTTATTATCGTGTCTGGTATTGATCTGACTAAAGATACTTTGCCTGAGAAGCCAAGGCTATAAAACATATTTTGTTGAATTTTGCTACTGCTGGTAAGATGTGCCATTATTTAATTTAAAACTAATAATTTAAAAAAATGATATCGGTCATAATGTCCCAATGCTTTCTTACCATGTGGATAAGAAATCACATCATGATCTTAGAGATTTTCTTTTTTTTTTTCTTAACTCAGTATATTATGGGGGTACAAATGTTTAGGTTATATATAATGCCCTTACCCTACCAGAGTCAGAGCTTCAAGCATGTCCATCCCCCAGATGGCACGCACCACACCCATTAAGTGTGTTTATACCCAACCCTTCCTCCCCCCTCCCATCTGCCCAACACCCAATGAATGTTATTACTATATGTGCACTGAAGTGTTGATCAATTAAAACCAATTTGATGGTGAGTACATGTGGTGCTTGTTTTTCCATTCATGGGATAATTCACTTAGTAGAATGGGTTCCACCTCTATCCAGGATAATACAAGAGGTGCTAGATCACCATTGTTTTTTGTGGCTGAGCAGAACTCCATGATATACATATACCACATTTTATTAATCCACTCATATATTGATGGGAACTTGGGTTGTTTCCACATATTTGCAAATGTGAACTGTGCTGCTATAAATGTTCAAGTGCAGATGTCTTTTTTATAGAACGTCTTTTGTTCTTTTGGGTAAATGCCCAGTAATGGGATTGCTAGATCAAATGGTAGTTCTATTTTTACCTCTTTGAGGTATCTACATATCGCTTTCCACAGAGGTTGTACCAGTTTGCAGTCCCACCAGTAGTG
>NW_012142968.1:451662-465988 GCF_000956105.1 Propithecus coquereli | reverse complement strand
TATAATGCTTAAGTCAGGACTATTGGTGTGTATGTCACCATAATAGTGTTCATTGCATTCAATAGATAAGGTTTTATCCCACACCACAAATCTCACTCTCCCCTCTTCTTGGTTTCCATTGTCCTTTATATCTTTGTTCCCATGTGTACTCGTTATTTAGAACATATACTGTTTCATTTTCAATTCCCAGATAATTTACTTATGATAGTAATGTCTGAGTCCATGCAAGTTGCTGCAAATGACATTATTTCAATCTTTTTGATGGCTGCATAGTACTCCATCATATATATATATATGCACCACATTTTCTTTATCCATTCATGAATTGATGAACACTTAGGTTGGCTCCACATCTTTGGAATTGTTAACTGTGCTGCAGTAAACATTTCGGTGCAGGTTTCTTTTTGATAAAATGACTTATTTTCCTTTGGGTGAACACCCGGTAGTGGGATTGAAACAGGATCCATATCTCACACCACTCACAAAAATTAATTCAACATGTGGTTTTATTTTGCATTTTCCTAATAATTAGGGATGTTGAGCATTTTTTCATATGTTTATTGGCCATTTGTCTATCTTCTTTTGAAAAGTTTCTGTTGACATCTTTTGCCCACTTTGTAATGAGATTGTTTGATTTTCTCTTGCTGAATTGATTGAGTTCTTTATGAATTCTTGTTATTAGTTCTTTATTGGATGTGTACTTTGTAAATATTTTCTCCCATTCTTTAAGTTGTATCTTTGTTTTGTTGATTATTTCCTTGGCTATACAAAAGCTTTTTAATTTGATCATGTCTCATTTATTTATTTTTATTGTTTCTGTGATTTCCATTGGGGTCTTCTTCATAAATTCTTTGCCTAGGCCAATAGCTAGAAGAGTTTTTCCAGCATTTTCTTCTAGAGTTCTTAAAGCTTCTTCAGCATCCACACATCCTTAAAGAAATGACCATGTCTTTGCTTAGCAAATTTTTCATGTTTATAGCCAGAAATATGTCAATCACACCAAATCCCTAATTATGTCATTAAAGGCTCAAAAGATCACAGATATAAATGAAGGCCAAAACAATGTGTATTGACTTTGTTCAAAATGCAGTGAAGGGTGTGGGCTATTGGTTGGTGAAGCCATGAAACTTGTTTTAAGTCCATGAACTTTATATGGTGTATATCCTTTTTCAGGAAGTTTTAATGAAACAGCTTATAAAAGGAAAGGTGAAGTAACCTAGAATGTGGAAATAATTTAAATTTACTAAATCTATAGAGATGAGGTTATTTTATTAAATTTAGATGCATTGCAATTCTTCGATTTATTTCTACATTCTTGTTGACAGTATATTACATTCTAACACAAGTATCTACTGAAGTTCATAAAACAAAATGTGGAATCTGGGTGTGTGCAATATTCAGAATATTTAAACTCAATAAATTACTGTCTGTATCTCCTTTCCATTTTTATAATGTACTCTTTATACATACATGAAAAGTAAAGGAAAACAAAAATATCTTCTAGCAAGGAGCAGAGAAGTTTTCTCTGCCAGGAAGCTCCAAGGGGGAAAAATGGGCTGGAAACTGTAGGGGCAGGTAATGGAGAGGTTGGTTAATAAATACAAAATTACGGCAGGAATAGGAGGAATAAATTCTAGTGTTCTATACAACTGTAGAGTGACTATAGTTAATAATAATTAATTGTATATTTTCAAATAGCTAGAAGAGAGGATTTTGAATGTCCCCAATGCAAAGAAATAATAAATGTTTGAGATGATATGCTAATTATTATGATTTTATCATTACACATTAATATACATGTATCAAAATATCATTCCATACCCCATAAATATGTACAATTATTATAGACCAATTAAAACTTTCAAAAAATATAAGGACAAGTAGCAAAGTGATTACCATATGTGCCAAGATGGTGGTTACCTGGGAGGGGAGATGAATGTAAGAGGGGATAATGATTAAGTTAGGAGACAAAGAAGGGCGATGGGCGGTTGAAGGGGATCATTCTAGTTCTTAAACTGTGTATTGGTTACAATTGTGTTCATTTGGTGAGAAATTGCTGTGCAGGTTTCTTTTTCTTTGGGTTTCTGAGGATGGGAGGTGGGTAGGAGTGATAGGTGTACATTTTGGTATGTGTGTTATTTTTAATTAATGAAAGTTTAACAATAAATGAAAAAAAGAAAAAATGGTAAATCTGAATAAATATCTACACTTATAGAAGCTGAATTATCCCAGGTGGCTTTATTTTTATGTTTTGCAGTGATAAAGCTAATTTACAACTAACCAAGAGGGAAGCCAGTCTGAATATGCAACAATAGAGAATTATAAAAATTGAAAATAAAAGAAATATAGTTTTCTGCCTTAAACATGCATATTGTAATGATAACAAAACTAACAAAGTAAACTAATAGAAGTTATTAAGACGTCTTCCTTTATTAAATAGACAAGAATGTAAACGTGATTTTAACTTAGCATATCAGTATAATTAAATATATACTTGTAAAGTGCTTGAAACGTTTGCTAAAAAACAGTTTAAATCTTCTAAATTTTTATTTATATTATCTAATTAGTCAGCAAATTATTTAAATATGTAAATGTAATCATTAGTCTGACTTATTTTTAAAAATCAAATAAACAGAATCTGTATTCATCAGCTCGTAACATTAGCTTCCAGAGTATTAGACACATTTATTTTCACTAATAAGTTCAACGTTTAATCTCAACAAATTATAAATCCAACATTAAATTTCAACAACGTATAAGTTAATTTTTGACTATGTCCGCCATACTCCTGTTCATGTGGATAAGCAAAGATTGATAACTCCATTATTTATTTAGTGTTCTGATGCTTTTAGTTACTCAAAGCTTAGCCACTATTTATGTTACTATATTCATTTATTTCTTCCATCATATAATACATTATATTATTTTATTCATGGATCTTCTAATTATTTCTCTTTAAGTAGATCTAAGGTAATGGCCACAGTATTTTACTAAGATATATACCTGAGAAATTCTGGATTTCTTTGTTTTGTTTTGTTTGTTTTTATTACAGTTATGAAGCAGTTTTCCCAAAAGTTTGTGTCCTCCCAAAATAGTTCACATATATTTACTATATAATTGATGAAATCCCAAATATTAAAGCAGTCACAAATCAGAAGACACATTTTATCTCAGTTAAATTAAGTCCATATTAGATATTATTGTAACAGGTGGTAAATAGTCTTTCATTTATAGTCTCTTGTTGTACCTGCATATTTAATAGGATCTCTTTTGTTAAATATTGTACTTAAGGATTTTTGTAAGGATCTATGAAAATTTGTCCCTTCTAATCTTCTTTAACTAAAGATGCTGAATTTAAGATGCGTTGTTGGATAAAAATGCAAATGGTTTATTGATAATGACAAAAGAGCCATAAACGATCCTATGCAAGTAGAATTGTATAGTTATTTTTACAAGGAGTCCATATTTTCCTTGACATTTCTACCTATTTTATTTCTTTCTCAGGGTTGGATTATAGTTTTTTGGTATATGGAGAAAACTTTGAAAGAGCAGAAATCAACGGGGAGAGGCTACTTAACATCACCCGGCAAAGACTTAATAGACTTGGCATAATCCAGATTGACCACCAGGATAAAATATTAAAAGCAGTCACAAATATTTATAAAAAGGTGAGTAGAGAGATGTCTTTCTATATTGACTTTCTAGTTAACAAAAAAAAATTTAGTTGAAAGTAAGAAATGTGCTTCTGTCTGCTACATGGTCTACAATAAAATTATAGAATTTTACCTTTTTGATTCAAAGGTAATTATGATTGATATGATCTCTATTACTATCTTTAAGAATTCTGGTGGGCCCCTCTCATTCTCAGTTGTATTTTGGCCCTGTCTGAAGTGGTTACTGTTTCCTGCTCTGCCTTAGGCATAATGTGTCCCATAATTTTGGGGAAAACTCAAGGATATTATGCCTAAAGTCACTTCTTCCAAGAAATGAAAGTTAAAAATGGAATTTCTAGGAAATTAGCTTACAAATTCCTATAAAATTAAGGGAAAGATAGGACTTCTATATCTCCTAAGAATCAAAAAAAAAATAAAATAAAAAGAAAGAAAGAATGGTGAGGGAATAAAAAGAGTGATGAGAAAGTTATCAAGGCTACACACATTATTCCAGACAGCTATCTCTGCACCTAGAAAAAGTGATACTATTTTATAATAGCCAAATCAACCCCAAACTCAATAATACATACCATATAAGGGCAAAATTGAAGTGTTTAACAAAGATTAAAAACTTAGAGTTTTTCATTATTTCTGTCCTGCAATTACACTGAAATCTATCCATCCATTCAACAAAGATTAATTGAAGGCCTTTAATTACTTGAGTAATTCAAGCAATACCATATGACTAATTGTGTCTAATAAGTTTCATTTCTCACAGTTTTGTTCGATAGTCTTAAAAGCACTTTATTTCTAATAGATATTTAAATATTCTAATATGCCATATCTTTTTTAGATGAATTTTATCCTTCCACTTTTCTGTAAGGACACTGTAGTCTTTTTAAAAATAAAGACTATGTGTATCTTTTTCATTTTCCTTTCTTTTCTAGTTGGACTTTACAAGAATATGACAGTACATATATTTGATTACATTTTTGTATCCCATTCAACTGAGACTATTAACTAGGAAACCCCATGAGAATCCTTGCACATTGCCTGAACAAAATAACAGTATCAATCATAGAGTGCTCAGTTTTAACAGTCAACTAGACTATTTATGCACCAGTTTGTTCACGTAAAACTTACAGTGGAGGCTATTGATTAGATCGGGAGCTCAACTAGTTGTTCCCTACAGAGTAGAATACAACTTAAAAATATTTGTAGGGGGAAACTGTAACAATATCAATTTCTCTCAACTTACCAACCACTCTCTAAAATAACTTGGTATCAAAATTCAGTAGTTTCTTAAATAATCTCATAGATTAATCCTTGTGATTATGCTACCATATTACCCATCATCAGCAGTTTGTTTATGTTTAAGAGGAGCTCTTTTTGATAAAAGGGAAAACATATATAATGCATAAATTACTTCTTATGTGAATTTTATTGAGGTATACAAGGAACCTGAAGATGCTAAAAACCTGTACCCTCTAAATATTTCATGGCCATGTTTATTATCGTGTCTGGTATTGATCTGACTAAAGATACTTTGCCTGAGAAGCCAAGGCTATAAAACATATTTTGTTGAATTTTGCTACTGCTGGTAAGATGTGCCATTATTTAATTTAAAACTAATAATTTAAAAAAATGATATCGGTCATAATGTCCCAATGCTTTCTTACCATGTGGATAAGAAATCACATCATGATCTTAGAGATTTTCTTTTTTTTTTTCTTAACTCAGTATATTATGGGGGTACAAATGTTTAGGTTATATATAATGCCCTTACCCTACCAGAGTCAGAGCTTCAAGCATGTCCATCCCCCAGATGGCACGCACCACACCCATTAAGTGTGTTTATACCCAACCCTTCCTCCCCCCTCCCATCTGCCCAACACCCAATGAATGTTATTACTATATGTGCACTGAAGTGTTGATCAATTAAAACCAATTTGATGGTGAGTACATGTGGTGCTTGTTTTTCCATTCATGGGATAATTCACTTAGTAGAATGGGTTCCACCTCTATCCAGGATAATACAAGAGGTGCTAGATCACCATTGTTTTTTGTGGCTGAGCAGAACTCCATGATATACATATACCACATTTTATTAATCCACTCATATATTGATGGGAACTTGGGTTGTTTCCACATATTTGCAAATGTGAACTGTGCTGCTATAAATGTTCAAGTGCAGATGTCTTTTTTATAGAACGTCTTTTGTTCTTTTGGGTAAATGCCCAGTAATGGGATTGCTAGATCAAATGGTAGTTCTATTTTTACCTCTTTGAGGTATCTACATATCGCTTTCCACAGAGGTTGTACCAGTTTGCAGTCCCACCAGTAGTGCACGAGTGTTCCTATCTCTCTGCAACCATGCCAATATTTGATGTTTTGGGCCTTTTTGACAAAGGCCATTCTCACTGGAGATAAGTGATATCTCATTGTGGTTTTGATTTGCATTCCCCTGATGATTAGAGATGTTGACCATGTTTTCATCTGTTTCTTAGCCATTAGTCTATCTTATTTTAAAAGTTCTCTTCATGTCCTTTGCCCACATTTTGATAGGGTTGTTTGATTTTTTTTCCTTCTGATTTTCCTAAGTTCTATATATATTCTAGTTATCAGCCCTTTATCAGATGTGTAACATGCGAATATTTTCTCCCATTCTGTAGGTTGTCTGTTTGCTCTCGTGATAGTTTCCTGGGCTGTGCAGAAGCTTTTTAATTTGATCAGGCCCATTTATTTATTTTTATTGTTGCTGTGATTGCCTTTGGGATCTATTTCATAAATTCTTTGCCTAGGCCAGTGTCTATAAGAGTTTTTCCAACATTTTCTTCTAGAATTCTTACAGTTTCACACGTTAGGTTTAAGTCTGTTATCCACCCATTAGTTGATTTTTGTGAGAGGTGAAAGGTACGGATCCTGTTTCAGTCTTCTACATGTGGCTATCTCCTTTTCCCAACACCATTTATTGAATTATTCTTTTTCCCCAGTGTATATTTTTTGTCTGCTTTGTCAAAGATTAGATGGCTATATGAGGATTGTTTTATATCTGGTTTCTCAGTTCTGTTCCATTGGTTTACATCTCTGTTCTTGTGCCAGTACCATGCTGTTCTAGTTACTATATTCTGGTAGTATAGCTTCAAGTCTGATAAATTGATACCTCCCAATTTGTTCTTTTTGCTTAAGATTGCTTTTGCTGTATGGGGTCTTCTCTAGTTACATAAGAAGCATAGAATTATTTTCTCTAGATCTGTGAAAAATGATATTGGTATTTAAGTAGTGATTGCGTTGACTCTGTGGATCACTTTGAGTATTATAGACATTTTAACAATGTTGATTCTGCCAACCCATGACCATGGTATGCTTTTCCACCTGTTTATGTCCTCTGCTATTTCCTTCCTCCATGTTTTGTAGTTCTCCCTGTATGGTCTTTTACCTCCTTAGTTGAATATATTCCTAGGTACTTTATTTTCTTTGTTGCTATTGTGAAGGGCATTGAGTCTTTGATTTGGTTCTCAGTTTAACTGTTGTTGGCATATAGCAATGCTGATGATTTCTCTACATTGATTTTGTAATCTGAGAGTTTGCTGAATTTGTTTATCAATTCCAGTAGTCCCTGGCAGAAGGTGAGTCTCATCTATGCCTATCTTGTTAAGCATTCTTATCATAAAAGGGTGTTGAGTTTTGTCAAATGCTTTTTCTGCATCTATTGAGAGAATCATATGGTCTTTGTTTTTCCTTCTATTTATGCTGTGAACTATATTTATAGATTTTCATATGTTGAACCATCCCCGCATCTCTTGGATGAAGTCCACTTGGTCGTGATGGATTATTTTTTTGATAAGCACGTGAATTCAGTTTACTAGGATTTTGTTGAGAGTATTTGCATCTATATTGATAAGGGATATTGGTCTGTAGTGTTGTTTTTTTGTTGTGTCCTTTCCTGGTTCTGATATCAGGGTGATGTTGGCTTAATAAAATGTGTTGGGGAAGGTTCCTTCCTTCTCGATGCTGTAGAATAATTTCTACAGGATGGGCACCAGTTCTTCTTTATAGGTCTGGTAAAATTAAGGTGTGAAACCATCTGGTCTGGGACATTTCTTTTTATGAAGGGCTTTTTTTGCTGCCTCAATTTCAGTACTTGATATTGGTCTGTTCAGGAATTCCATTTCTCTCTGATTGAGCCTAGAAAGGCTGTGCTTCTAAGAATTTGTCCACTTCCTCCACATTTTCCAGTTTATTTGCATAGATGTTTTTATAGTATTAATAAATGATATTTTGTATTTCCATGACATCAGTTGTAATTTCTCCTTTTTCATTCCTGATGGAGCTCATTAGAGTTCTTTCTTTTCTCCTTCTCATTAATCTAGCCAGAGGATTGTCATTTTGTTTATTTTTTCAAAGAACCAACTTTTAGTTTTATAAATATTTTGCATATATATTTTTATTATCAATTTCATTTCGTTCTACTCTGATCTTTGTTATTTCTTTCTTCTACTGGGTTTGGGGTCAGTTTGTTCATCCTTTTCCAGTTCTTTGAGATGATTGATTAGATTGTTTATTTGTGATCTTTCTGTCTCTTAGATGTAGGCATTTATGGATATAAATTTTCCTCTCAGGACTGCTTTAGCTGTGTCCCACAGATTTTGATAACTTGTGGCTCCTTTGTCATTTAGTTCAAGGAGTCTTTTGATTTCCTTCTTAGTGAAATAATCGTTCAGCAGAAGGTTGTTTAGTTTCCATGACTTTGGGTAGAGATGAGAGTTTCTGTTGGAGTTGATTTCTAATTTTATTCCACTGTGGTCTCAGGAGATGCATTGTATAATTTGTATTTATTTAAATTTCGGAGATATGCTTTGTGGCCTAGGATATGGTCAATCTTAGAGAATGTCCCATGAGCTGATGAGAAAAACGTATGTTCAGTGGTTTTTGGATAGAATGTTCTGTAAATGTCAGCCAGGCCCATTTATTGTAGATTTTGTTTAAGTCCATTGTTTCTTTGTTAATTTTCTGTTTGAAGGATCTGTCCTGTTTTATCAGAGGGGTGTTGAAGTATTTAGCTAGTATGGTTTTGCCCTTTGTCATTTTGTTTAGATGAATTAGGATTTTTTTTATGAATCTGGGTTCACCTGAGTTAGGTGCATAAATATTTAGAGTTGTTATGTCTTCTTGTTTAACTGTACCCTTCACCACTGTATTGTGACCCTCTTTGTCTTTCATTACTTTTGTTGATTTGAAGACTAAGTTATCTGTAATCAGAGCCACCACACCAGCTTTCTTTTGGCTTCCATTTGCTTGAAATATTGTTTTCCATCCCTTCACCTTGAGTCTGAATGCATCCTTGTGGATTAGATGTGCTTCCTGAAGACAGCAGATACTTGGTCTGTGTATATTTATCCGTTCAGCCAACCTATGCCTCTTCAGTGGGTAGTTCAACCTGTTCACATTTACTGAGAGAATTGATAAGTGGGGCAGATTTCTGTTCATCCTGTTGAGTTGAACTTTGTTGCTTTGTTTCCTCTCTTGAGCCATTCTAGTATCTGGCCTTTGACCTTTAGCTTTTGGATAATTTTCATTCATGAGAGTTTATTGTGCTGATCTGTTTGTAACACTTTTTTGAATACTTCCTGGAGAGCAGGTCTTGTATTTATGAATTCCCTCAGTCTTTGCTTATCTGAGAAGGTCTTTATTTCTCCTTTGTGTACAAAACTTAGTTTTGCATGGTATTAGATTCTAGGCTGGACATTATTCTTTTTGAGAAGTGTGAGAATGGGGACCCAATCTGTTCTTCCTTGTAAGGTTTCAGTTGAGAAGTCTGACGTTATTTGGATGGGTTTTTCTTTGTACGTTACCTGCTTCTTTGACCTTACAGCTTGGAGTTGGGCCTCTTTGGTGGTTATTTTGTTCAGTCTGATGACTGTGTGTCATGGTGTCTTCCTGCTTGCAATGAACATCCCAGGAGTCCTTTGAGCTTCTGGCAGGGCCAGGGATTGATCTCTATGGGCCAGGGGATAGTCCTGCAGACCAGAACCTGTACATCCAGGTCTCAATCACATTGCCCTGGGGCACACAAGGGATATTGTGATCAAGCCTACTGAGGTGTGTGTGACTTCAGGGGAAGATCAGCATGCTTGAGGGGAAACCATCCTCCCCTGGGAAGGCCATGCACCAAGCCCAGGCTGCAAGCCTGGGCAGGGAAGTTCCTGGCCAAAATCACATCCAGGGGAAATGGCTGTGGCCTGGGACAAACTGCAGAATAGGGGAAGACGGATAGGAGTGAGGCCTGCTCCAGACTGCAGGTCTCAGAAAGCCCCTCCCCCACACATAGATTTTTCAACTGAGTGGGGTCATTTCAGCCCCTCCCTCGCAGCTTTGCCCAGAAGCAGTGAACAGACCTTTGACCCTTGCTAACAGCATTTGTGGAGCTTGACGGCAGGTTCACCCAACCCAGCTCTGCCCAGACTCACCTTCTAACCTTCCCCCACTGAGGTGGAGTATAAGGACACACCTGGAAGTCCTAGGTTCCCATCCACCAACTGAGGCACTAGAGTGCCTCTCCAGAGAAACAAGAGCCGGTTACAAGACCCAAAAAGAACTCTGCAGCTTGCTCCTCCCAGCAAGTGCTACCTACTAACAGGGAGGTCATTCCGTACACCCTTTTACTGCATCCACTGATTGATCATAAAGGGTGTGGTCGATTCCCACCCATAAAACCACCAGCTGGCTCAGAGACTAAAGAGGGCATGCCATTATCTAAACGAAAATCTAAAGATAAGAAGCAACAGCTGATCCAGAAGGAAGGAATCAGTGAAAGAACTCTGGAAGTATGAAGAATCAAATGGAAAGCACAGCCCCAAAGGGGAATATCAGCTCTCTAGCAATGGACATCAACCAAATTCAGAACATTAAAATGACAGAAGAATTTCAAACGTGGATTATAAGAAACTCAATGATATTCAAGAAAAAATGGATAACCAACATAAAGAAACTACAAAAAAAATCCAGGACTTGGAAGAAAAATTCACTAATTAAATTGAAATATTAAAGAAAACTCAAACTGAACTCCTGGAAATGAAGAATTTATTCAAGGAATTACAAAACACAGTGGAAAGCCTCAAGAACAGGTTAGATGAAACAGAAGAAAGATTCTCAGGAATTGAAGACAACACCTTTCAATTAATTAAGTCAGTCACAGAGATAGAGCAGAGAAATAAGAGAAAAGAGCAAAGCCTACAAGAAATGTGGGATTATGTGAAGAGGGCTAATGTGAGAATCATAGGCATCCCTGAGGGTGAAGAAGAAAATACACAAGGGTTGGATAAGCTATTTGAGGATATAATAGAGGAAAATAAATTCCCAGTCCCTGCTAAAAATCTAGATATCCAGGTAGAAGAAGCTCTTTTTTTTTTTTTTTTTTTTTTGAAATTCAGGATATTAAGGGTGTACAAACATTTTGGTTACATGAAATGCATTTGCTCCCTCAAGCCAGGACCACAAGCATGTCCTTCCCCCATACAGTGTGCCCCATCTCCTTTAGCTGTGGGTTTACCCACACCACCTGCCCTACCCCCCACCCCGACACTTCCCCTAACTAACCGGCACCCAGTGAGTATTACTACCATGTGAGCACCGTAGTGTTGAGATTTTGAAATACAGAAAAAAAAAAACCTGCCTCTCTAATCAATGACATATGATATTATGAAAGTCTATGTGGTCCCTAAGGCATGGTCTGTGACAATACTTTGAAAGATCAAACTGAAAAGATACACATGTCCCTAGAGGTTGTTAAGACATAAGCTTTTATATAGCTGGTTGAGCAATGATTTGTGGTAAGACTATTTCTGACTCAAGCTCTGAAAATGAGCCAAGTATCATATAATATCTTAACTGGACAACTGGGGGCCTCCAGAATCAAACAATCATAACACTATTAGAAGGAAAATGCTCAAGAGAATGTAAGCTGAATATAATTGGACAGAAAATGTGACTAGGGAAAGGCTTTGATTAACAAATGGTTTCTTAGGGGATGGGGATATATATATATATATATATATTTGTGCTTATATGAAGGGTGAAGCTTGTAAAATGAGAGGAAACCTGCTAGCAATTATGGAATGTAACTATACTCCCTGGAACATATTTCCTAGAAATACATCAGCATTTATTTATTGTCAAGTGGAATGTGGATACATGGAGCACATACATACATGCGGGGAGTTAGCTACGCTCCCAGCAAAATCGGGTCCCTTTGGGAGGGGTTGTCACAAGGCATATGGAAATAATAGAAATAGAAAATAGAGAATATAGAAATAAAAAAAGACATGGAGATGAAAGTATAGTTTATAAAATGGGGAGCCGGGGGGTCCTCCAGCATTCAGTGAACTGCAAGGCCATGAGTAAAGTCCTGCATCAGTATTTATTGGTGCAGTGGTCAGTTGCCTGTGGTAACAAGTATACACAATAACAGGTAGTTCGTTTAGGTTTACAGTCTCCCCAAAAGCTTCTAGAGGTCCCTTAATTAACTCAATCTACGTGAGCAAATGGTTAAAAAATCTTTCTAAGATAAACTTCTAAGTCCTAAGATAAAATTATCATTTAGGAGAAAGGCTAAACAGAAATATAGAAGCTCTATATTTCTTTATCCAGTTTTTTGTTGATTTACACAGGTAGTTAGGAGTGAAGCAGGAACTGTCCCTTAGACCAGTTGTTTCTAGCTGCAGGTGACTGTCAGGCGGGCACTCTTTGATCAGTTCTCAACCTGTGATCCCATACCGAGCCTTGTCCTACAGAGGTGTCAGGCGCAAGCCAACAAGTCTTAGATAGTGTCACCATGGAAATCGCTACTGATCGGTGAGATGCCCTCCTGAGACAAGGCAGCTTGTGATATGTGAACTAACACGTTAACATATTCCTTCAAGGCAAAGCCCTGCAAAACTCCTGAAATCTTTTATGTCTCTATAGGGCAACACATATACATATTAAAAATGTCAAAAAAGAAATTGAAGAAGTATAGACATACATAAGAAATTATGGTGAAAATAACCAGTTTTCCAGCAGAGTCAGTATTACAATTTTATGGAATTCAAATATAGTTTACATGTTGTTAGAGGGTGGGATATCAGGTTTGGAGGTATAATTTTGAGGTCTATCACCATACACAGTATCAGATAATGGTGAAACCTTGGGGAAGTAGATAATCTTCCTTATGAGAAAAGTATTGATGGGGAAGATCAGAATACTTAAGCTGGAGATTTTGAAATACTATTCTTAATAATACTACTTGATTTTATGTATCAAGGAATAGTTTATAAAGTTTTAAATAATATTTCATATTCTAGTCGTATTTTCATAACAACTTTGAGAGATAAGAAAGGGACATCAACAATAGATGTTATCATGCCCACTTTATGATGAAGAAACTGAGGGTTATAAAGTTTAATTGTCTTACTCCATGGTTGCTTAGTTAATAAATGATGGAGCTGGATCTAGAATTCACATCTTCTAGCTTACTATTCTTATGGTACAATCAAAGCAGGATGAAGAGAAAGGATCAGGAGGAATGGAGGAGAGAGTGAATGAGAGGGGTTTAGAGGCTATCCAGATGAACCAGGAAATCACTAGGAGTTAGGGGAGATATATCTGAGAAGGAGCATATTGTCAGCAGGGTCATATGTAACAGAGAGGAAAACAAAATTTGTATCACAAATTTATGGGCAATAAAATTTGAGGCAGAATATTTTCCTACATTAAAAATGAAACATTTAATAATTGTGACAGGGAGATACAGGTTACAGAATCATAACTTATCTATATTACTTCTGCTAAGCCCTTATTAAATATGTAATTCACTTTATGGTCTATAACTATTATCATGTTCGTATATTTAAAATCCTGTAAACAGCAGGTAAGGATTGTTGAATATTCATTCTTACCTATATTCATCTTTTCTTAGTTAAGGAAGTGGTATCATATATTATTAAAGACCTCAGTAGGACCTTTATATATCAAGATAAAGGAGCATTCACTGACAGATACTGATGTATAATTACCTTTTTTTTTTTATTATTACCATATGGCCCCAAGCAGTCAGGAAATATTCAATGGATTTGTCATTAAAGCATGAAGTTGAAAACCTGTTTTTTAGCGAATTTATTTTTACTACTGGATTTTCTCTTCTCTTTGAGCTGATTACAAAGAACAATACTAGGCAAGAACAATATCAAAAGAAATAGCAGATTATTGATACTACAGATGTGTGTAGATGTGTTAATATACATTGTCAGTATGGAACCAGTAAATTAATTTCGATATGCATGAAAGGGTAATCTTTGAGGATTTATACCAGTCAATAAATGAACATGGTGTTTCATATAATTAAAGTTTAAGTTCTGTAAAGATAATTACCAACAAGTATGATAAGTTAATATCATTACAAGTAAAAATTCAGCTCTGTGACAAGGACTTATTTCTTCCAGAGGAGTAGGTAAGTTCCTTTTTCTGGAATGAAATAACAGGGATTAAATGAACTTCAGCTCTTCAATATTTCCTGTTAGTATGACAGATCACCATAATTACTATTAGTGCCATTTAGAAAGTTTGGGAAATCTTGGCAAGTATTTAAAATTGATCCTTTATCCTAATAAAAATAGCAGTTGGGAAATAATAAGTAA
>NW_012142968.1:443062-443896 GCF_000956105.1 Propithecus coquereli | reverse complement strand
ATATAATGTATCATACACACACACACACACACACACACACACACACACAATTTCATGCTTACAAAATGCTTTTGGGATCCTTTCCTACTAGATGTTTTTCCTCACCCCGACGAGGGGCAAGGGTTTCGCTGGAGGGGCCAACATACATACATAATATGTGAACTTTTGAGGCCATGAGGAGTCCCTCTTTGAAGAGAATTCCGTAAGCCTTCCTAGAAGAGACAGATTACTGGATGGGCAAGTTCCTAGGGGTGTACTGGGGCTAAGACTCTTCAACTGAGAGTTTGTAAGGAGGAATAATCCCAAATAAAAAGAAGAGTTTGAGGAAAGGAGCACAGGTTGGAAAGTGCAATGTGTATTTGGGAAATAGTGAAAGACTATAGTTTTTCTGATAGTGATGTAAAGGATGATTAGGCTGGAGAGTCAATGTGAATGTCTGTAATGCTTGATATCTCCAGGAAGAGAAGTTGTGGAGAAGTCAAATTCTAACATAGGGTCTTAATCCCTTGACTCATGAGGCCAAAGAGACTACTGTTGGCTTTGTGTACAGGGTCATTTTATAGGTTCCTGTTCCCTCATGTTTTGGTTTATTATCACACCTCATGGAGAAAAAAATAAAAACAGTGTTACCTTTGCTTCTGTCACATGTCGAAACACTCAGTTTCTGATTAACCTTGGAGGTTATGCCTTTTGTAGACGGCAGAAGCTTTGTATTTATTCTTTTTTAGGAATGATTAATGAAAATGAATGAAAAGAGTAAAAGAATAAAGCACTTGTATATATACATTTTACTGATCTTAAAGATGTACCTGGGAGCAGTGGTACACGCATGTA
>NW_012142968.1:438750-442935 GCF_000956105.1 Propithecus coquereli | reverse complement strand
TGAATTTTCCCTCAAGCCTCGCTCATGCTTAAATCTGAAGCAGAATTCATCACTCTTTATTAAGAAACTTAAGTTGTGACTTCTTTTATTTGGGTTTTCAGTAGAGAGAATGTCATAAAGTTCAGTTCGATAGTTTATTTTATGTATTATTCTCTTGTCTGCGAAATTCAAAAAAGATAAAAGAAAAACACTCTATTGCTTTCCTTATGACACTATAGCTCAGTTTTGTGCAATATAGGCTTCCAAGTTTGTAGTAGAGCACTAGACATTTTAAAAGTTCATTTTTATAATATTTTACCCTCTTGAAATATTGGGTAAATGGAAGTAAAAATGTTTTACTTTACTTCTTTGGTGGAACTATTTCATAAAGCATACTAAAAAATTCCAGTGACATCAGGCAACCAAGCAGTATTTTCAGATACTCAGGCTATTGTTCCCTCTCTCAACCCCGTGAAATGTAGAGATTACCACACAGATTTCTTTAAGAAATATATCCAGCTGCCTCTTAGTCCTGCATTGCCATAGCAAATGGTTGTAAGTTATAACTATGTTAGAAGAATGAAATGTGATTTAAATGATGACAAAGCAGATGGTTACTGTTCAGCAGTTGGAAGGAAAGTAACTGACATTCAGGATTCAGTTCATTCAAGTTAATTTACCTGCAGTGAACTTCTCTTTGGAGATTAAGAACAAAATTAAAAAGTCTTTCTTTTCCATCACAGACACTTAACCCTTTCTGGCATGTGCAGATTTTTCATTAAAATGTCCTTCGTTCTTTCATCTTTCCCAGTACAATGGAGTTAGATTTCAATAGCTTTAAACAAATTTAGTAGGGAAAAAAAAAACCACCTTGGTTAATGTGTTATTTACAGATTACCTTGAAGCAATGTGTTAATGAATGCCAAAATTTGAAGAATTGACATTAAAATGAATGAAATAGATCTTTAAGTGTGGTGGGAGAGAGAAGTACCTTGATATGAAAATATTTGTGTTGCAGCATAATAATGAGAAAGATGAGTTTTATAGTTTGAGATTACTTCTGAATGTAAGCTGGACATAGTCTTACTATGCAGTCTGTGATACTATAGTTATGACTAATTTCATGTTCTAAAGCATTATTACTTTTTCTATCTGGTTTTCATTCTTTTTGCTATCATTATGTTGAAATTGATCTATATTTAGTGCTTGCATATTTAAGCCTTCTCATTCAGAGCAACTCAATTTTATATCTGTTAACTTTTACAATCTTCGTTGTGTCTTACCATCAGTATATGTTTGCAATTAAAGTTCATCTTTGTGTCTTTCTTTTCTTCAGAATTGTAGGAGGAAAAAAAAACCTTAAATGCTTCTAAATCCATGCAATCCAAATAACCCTATCTTATTGGTCTTTCTTCTACAACCCCTTTTTTCTAGTCCTATTAATAGAAATTAAAGTTCAATGTAAGGGCTAAAGGTATGTAGTGCCAAAAACTAATGCCTGGCCAACTGTTTGACTAGATATCTGGTTCTACAGTGACAGATTGCATGGTAAGCACAAAATTAGGGAAATCATGTTACTATTTCATTAGGAGATTTATCACTTACACAGCCTATAGAGTAGGAAGTTTCTCAAATTCATTCAAAATTATTGAAATTCCACAATTGGTAGTTGGTTGACTTTTACATTGACTCTGAGGTAAGTTACAGTTGTGATGGGGGACTTGAACTATTTGGACAGCTGCTGGAAATGTCACTCTATTAATAGCAAGACATGTGTCTGACTATGCCTACCATTCCCTTCCTTTGCTACTACTTACTAACTATAAGATGATAGGGTCACTCTCTTCCAAGGCTTCTATCACTTCTAAATAGTTATTTCTTACAATTCAAACCTGAGAAACTGTCTTATTATGATTTTCTTTTCTGAGAGATGAAATTACCAAGAATTCAAGCCTTCAGAGTCAGGTGAATTTTATCTCTGGGTATGGGGGTGGGAACTAAAAACATAAATATATTACTTTAGAAGCAGGATCAGTAATATTGAATGGGAGAGATGCCAAAATCTTGGATATAGGACATTTTTATCATAAATTGCTGGTTTGAAAAGTTTCTCAGACTGTAAATATTTTATAAAATTTTGAAATGTTGGTTGGATTTAGTCAGGTGGCTTTGTAGAAGATTAAATAACTGTAGTACTAAAATAATATTAACTAATGCATCTAAACTTAATTCTCACGGAAATAGAACTGAAACACACTAGGAAGAACTTAACTGCATAGTCCATATTATCTTTCTTTTATAACATCTTCTTTTTAAAATCCCATCTCTGTTTCTTGGCTGTATTTTCTTCATACGTCATTTTGTTTCTCCCCCCTCTCCTTTAGAAGAAAGTTGAAGAGCAAGCTATGCAAGGAGACGATCAGGTAAGAAAACAATAGTAATAGCAACACAAAACACTATTAAGGAGAATTAAAGAAAAAAAATAGTTTGTTATAACACCAAGGGCCTAAGTATGATGAGATAGATGATATACTCAGATTTATAATTTCACTATTTAAAATATAGTTAATAAGTTGCTTCAGGATTGCTACTATTAACAGCTGCCCATGCTGTGAGAAAAAGTGAGTAAAATACGGTCTTTTTTCATCAGTATACCAAATATCCAGATGGAAACATCTGTATGACTACTTGGTTCACTTTGCATGGGAACTATTTAATGCTGGTCCTATAAAAGTTCTAGCACCTGATCTCTTTTGGCTCTGGGCTTTTGAATGTCATGTTAGTTGGATAGAGTGTCACCTCCCTTCTCTTCTGTATTGTTTGGGCTGTGTGTATGTATGTGTGTGTTTGTGTGTGTTTGATATGGCATATAAAGTTCTTCAACATATTCCTGGACAAAAATAAGGTATTTCGTGCTTTTGCTACAGTGTATAAAAGTTTCTGAGTAGTAGGAATTTTTCTACTATTTCCATTTTTTTTATAAGCAGTATATCTGTTTACCAGATAATTTCTTATCATTAATTTACCATTGTTCTAAGAAACTAGAGTCTTTTACAAGTGAAGACACAGAGCATCTATGAAAGCATGGATATATGTCATCAAAAGGATACTGATTTATCCATTTTTCAGTTACAGTGCTTAACAGAAATGAATCATTAATATGGTTAGCCAAGGTAGATATGGAAAGGATACTTGGAGATTCACTTCTAAATTGCCTTGTAGGCAATCAACTTAGTATAGATTATTTATATGTGTGAGTGCACAATTAAAAAAATATGTTATTATCATCCTTGGTAGGATTAAACTGAATATGTAAACACTCAGTTATAAAATCTGAAGATCCATTATTAGTAGTGAATAAGATCAATTTCTTCAACCTAGTCTAGATATTGAAGAGTTTCTCTGTTTAGCCACTTTTGAGTATTGATATGAAATCTCTCTTGTGGTCTGAGATTATTAGAGATATACATATTTTCCCATTTTAATCATTTTTGACCTACTATTATAATAGGAAAAGACAAATATATTACAATTTTAAACTAAGCGTGGTAAAGTTTAACATTCTTAAGTAAAATTTTACCAAAATGCTGCTTTGAACTTATTTTATCTGGAACCATCATATTAATTTATGCACAGATATGCTTGGCTGTTGTAGGTTCTTTATTTGCTTTTAATTCAAGAACGCTATTGGGAATACATTCAATTAGCTGGGTATATTGCAACCTTAAAGAAATCACATCTCTAAATTATGAAGCGGAGGGTTCAAAATGTAGGCTCTGGAGTCAGTCTGCCTGCGTTTGCATTCCAGATAACATTTACTAGCTGTATGACCTTGTGTACAAATGTGGCTCAGAACTTGCACAGATATATCTGCAAAATGGAGATGATGACAATGCTAAAAGTTGTAAATACTACCTGAGATAATGAATATTAGGGGGTTTTTTTTGTACATGGTACCGAATAAATGTTATCGACTACTGCTATTTCTCTCGCTCTTCCTCTCTCTCGTCTTTCCACAACTCTGTAGCCTCCCCCTCCTCCTTCTTCCTCTCCGCACTTATGCATTTAATGCCTATCCCTAGTGCTAGCTCTCCAATTCATTATTTAGCATCCTTGACTTCCCTACTTCATTTCAGGCAATCAAATCCTCTTGCTGTTGCTGGTCAGAAACAACAGGTGGTAGGAATGAAAAGGAAAGGAGGTCAG
>NW_012142968.1:434042-435849 GCF_000956105.1 Propithecus coquereli | reverse complement strand
AATTAGCAATCTTAATTCCATCATCAACCTTAATTTCCTTTACCATGTAACATAACACATTTACAGGTTCTGGGGATTATCACATGGACATCTTTGGGGGGCCATTATTCTGCTTATCATAGCAGAATTATTTATAGGCAAGATTTGAGGTTACTGACCTTTATTTCTGCTTTTACCCCTTTTAGTGTTCAGGGATGGTGCCCTACCACCCTTTCTTTTTCATCTGTCCCCCCAGGAATGTCTGCTCTTAGACATTTATTCATCTTTAAGTGTAAATAACTAAATGCTCGAGGTGTTAGCAGAGAAGCTATATAATGTTAGGTTAAACCCTCTCCACCTTTTACCTCAAGCAGCTGTTTTTTTAATCCTGATGCTTTACTATTTTCTGACCTTGGGCAAGTTATTTAACTTCTCTGATCTTCAGTTCCTTCATCTGCTGAATAGGGATCAAATAAATCCCTTCTCTATTGTTGTAAGGGTGAAAATAGTATAAGTGAACCCTGAGTCCAGTGCCTAACACATAATAGGCATTTCAATAAATGCTACCCATTATTATAAAGCTATATTTCATCGATTATGTTCTATTTGAAGTAAATTTCATTTTGTCCTAGGTCAACAGTTATGTATCACATCTAGAATGCATACTTACAGCGAAATCATTATATTTCACAGTGAAAAAACACAAAGTACTGGATTCTGGCATTAATGGATCTAATTTTCACTATTGGCATATCTAATCCAGTGTAACAATTTTAAGGATAAATTAATATATTCTTGCAGCTTCTAACAAAGACATTTCATTTGTTATCAGCACCAGCTAATAAGGTGTTGTCTTTGAACCAAAAGACACTTTACATTATGGTGTGTTTGGCTATTTAGTCATGTGAAACTGTAAGCCACCTTTGACTTTTAAAATTTCTACTAATTGGATACTCAATATACAATTAACTACCAAGTTCTGCTGGTTTTTTCCTTTGTAGTTTGTTTGAGTCCATATTTTCTTTTCCATTCTTACTGATGAGATCTAAGGTGTGGCTATGCAAGCTAATGGCTAATGAAGAACAGAGATGGAAGACATGAAATTCAGGTAGGCTGAGGAATTATTACATAGATCCTGTGAGTTAGGTGATGAAGTCCAGCATGTGAGATGTAGATGTAATGGGATGATAGTGATCATCAATGGTGATTTTAAAAGGGTGGTAATAGTTGGATAGATTGTGTTTCCTTTGGCAAGGAATAGGCATTTAAGTGTCTGAAATTTGTTTGGCAGGAACTAGGAAGAAAGAAATGCCTCAGCACATCCTTTTCTTTCTGTTCTTTTAGAATGATTCTAAGCCTTAGATCTTAAGGAAGTAAAAATAGTTATGAGAAAAGTAAATATATAGGATGAGAGACTGTATTTCTCTGTATCTCCACTTAGCTCTTTTAAGGATTTATGAAAATTCCCTTTGGTTTACTAAAGGCAATCTAACTTCTGACCTTTAGTGTTACTAACATATGAACATCTGGGAGAGGATAGTAACATTTCCAAGTAAAATATTTAGCCACTACTAGTCAGCTACTTCCCACAGACTTGTATATTTTGAGTCCATCTGTCTCTGATATGCTATTCACGGTAACCCTTTAATGAGATAACTCTACTTTTGGAGCATAATAGCATCATTTGTAAGTAATGTCTTTTTCTGAAATATAGTGTAGTGGTTAAGGGCAGAGGCTCTAGAGTCAGAGTAAATGGGGTTGAGTATTTCTAATAACTTATTTTTTGTGTGATTTAGGGCAATAGAAATTATTTTAATCTAAGTTTTTG
>NW_012142968.1:431495-432417 GCF_000956105.1 Propithecus coquereli | reverse complement strand
CTTAAGCAGGATTTTTCTGTATCTTAGCCTTTTTTAAACTTATTATTTTCAAAGAGTGCATTTTAATATAATGGTAGTTCTTTTTTCATCAAAGAAAGTATCTAATTTTCCCCAAAAAAACTCTACAGGGAACTCCTTTTTACTGTGTTTTTGGACTTTTCCATATTAAGTCTAAATACATCCAAATATTGATGATTTTTAGTCCCTCCTTTTCTATTTCCTTCCCTATTCACCTGTGCCCCCTTCCTCAATACTTCTAGCTTGGATGGTGGATGATGGCATCTATTAGAAAGAATAGAGCCTTTCAGCTGAGGCACCCTCATGCCTTTTCCATGAATTTCCCTTCAGGAGACCAGACATTAGAAAAAACAAAGGGATTCAACAGGCTTCTCACATCAATTTTCCATCTATATTAAATCTCAAGAGGGAGACATCAGGCAATAAGCAATCCATGTTCCTTAGCACATGCGACAAAACCCAGAATATGAGCACATTTCACTCAGTAATACAGGTCATTTTTAATCATAAACTCACTGAAATCAAAGGTTCCATGCTATAATATTAAATATCATAAGTGTGTTATCGAACTGTTACTGGAAGGCAATTTGTGATCATATGAAACCTTTCATCTCCAAATAACTGTCAAAAATTACTCTGTCGTGAGTAAACTTGAAAAATAACAAGGCTGAACTCTTACATTTAATATCTGAAGTTTGTTCACTTGCCTTAGTTCACTTTGTTTGGGCTAAACTTCTTCACTGCAGTTATCTCCATGCTTGTTGCTCTTTATATGCTTGTTCTGACAAATATTGTCGAAATATGTAAGGCCTTACCATTAGAGTTCATTGCTTAATGTGATTTATCACCTACATGGATGAAAAATAACTTTATTTTACTTTCTCCATACCCATGATGAAATGAA
>NW_012142968.1:426643-428908 GCF_000956105.1 Propithecus coquereli | reverse complement strand
GCACAATTCACAATTGCAAAGATGTGGAAACAATCCAAGTGCCCATCAATGCATGAGTGAATTAATAAAATGTGGTATGTGTATACCATGGAGTTCCTCTCAACCATGAAAAACAATGGTGATCTAGCACCCTTTGATTATCCTGGGTAGAGCTGGAGCCCATTCTACTAAGTGTAGTATCACAAGAATGGAAAAACAAACACCACATGTACTCACCATCAAATTGATATTAACTGACTTAACTTACTAACACTTATGTGCATATATAGTGGTAACATTCATCGGGTGTCGGGCAGGTGGGAGGGGAGAGGAGGGGATGGGTATATTCATACCTAATGGTGCGGTGTGCACTGTGTGGAAGCAATGACACATGCTTGAAGCTCTGATTCAGGTGAGGCAAAGGAAATATATATAACCTAAACATTTGTAACCCTGTAATATGCTGAAATAATGAAAAACAAAAAGAACAGACCTTTTGGTTTCAGAAGCATTACTGATTAATTTTCTAAGATATACAGACTTCCTTGTTTTTTTCTTGGTAGCACAATAGGGTGACTATAGTTAACAACAATTTATTATATATTTCTGAGTAACTGGAAGAGTAGATTTAGAATGTTCCCACCAAAAAGAAATGATAAATGTTTGAGGTGATGGATATCCCATTTACCCATTTGATCATTACACATTGTATACTTGTACCAAAATATCACATGTACCCCTTGAGTGAACTAAAGTCATAAAGTTATAAGAATAATGTGTATTTCACTCTATACTTACTGGTCAGAATTAATTCTACCATTTTTAAAGGACAACTCAAGATCAGAATATTATCCTCTAATACCATTGAAATTCTTCATCTCCATGTGATATTGGGTGAACATTTATTTGACTAGTTTTACTCCTTCAAGTCAAACTGTTGAGTCTGAAAGACTAGGCCTTTTGATGAATTCCCTCAGTCTTTGCTTGTCTGAGATCTTTATTTCTCCTTTGTATAAGAAAATCAGTTTTACAGGGTACAAGATTCTAGGCTGGGCATTATTATTTTTGGGAAGAGTGAGAATGGGGCCCCAGTCTCTTATGGCTTATAATGTCTCAGTTGAGAAGTCTGCAGTTAGTCTGAGGGGTTTTCCTTTGTAGGTTACCTGCTTCTTTCACCTTACGGCTCATAGGAGGGCCTCTTTCATGTTTATTTTGGCCAGTCTGATGACTATGTGTCGTGGTATCTTCTTGTTTGCAATGAAACTCCCAGGAGTCATCTGAGCTTCTTGTACCTGGATATCTACATTTTTAGCAAGACCAGGAAAATTTTCCTCCATTATATCCTCAATTGGTTTATCCAAGCCTTGTGTATTTTCTTCTTCACCCTCAGGGCTGCCTATAATTCTCATGTTAGGCCTCCTTACATAATCCCACATTTCCTGAAGGCTTTGGTCTTTTCCCTTATTTCTCTGCTCCATCTCTGTGACTGACTTGTTTAATTGGAAGCTGTTATCTTCAATCTCTGAGATTCTTTCTTCTGTTTGATCTAATCTATTCTTGAGGCTTTCCACAGTATTTTGTAATTCCTTGAATAAATTATTTATTTCAAGAAGTTCTGTTTGATTTTTCTTTAATACTTGAATTTCTGTAGGGAATTTTTCTTCCATTTCCTGGGATTTTTTTGTGGTTTCTTTGTGTTGGGTACCCATTTTCTCTTGCATTTCTTTGAGTTTTCTTACAATCCATGTTTGAAAGTCTTCATCTGTTATTTCAGTATTCTTAATTTGGTTGATATCCATCTAATCTTTGACAAAGCAGACAAAAACATACACTGGGGAAAAGAATTCTTATTAAATAAATGGTGCTGGGAAAATTGGATAGCCACATGTAGAAGACTGAACCAGGATCCACACCTTTCACCTCTCATAAAAATCCACCCATGGTGGATAACAGACTTAAATCTAAGGCATGAAATTTTAAGAATTATAGAAGAAAATGATGGAAAAAGTCTTACAGACGTTGGCCTTGGCAAAGAATTTATGACAAAGACCTCAAAGGCAATCACAGCAACAAGAAAAATAAATAAATGGGACCTGATCAAATTAAAAAGCTTCGGCACAGCCAACGAAACTATCACAAGAGCAAACAGACAACTTGCAAAATGGGAGAAAATATTCACATGCAACACATCCAATAAAGGGCTGGTAACTAGAATCTATATAGAACTAAGGAAAATCAGCAAGAAAAAACCAAACAACCCTATCAAAAAGTGGGCAAAGGACATGA
>NW_012142968.1:412757-425073 GCF_000956105.1 Propithecus coquereli | reverse complement strand
TATTATAATACTTCAAAATAATCCATCTGGCTCAATAATTTTTAAAACATTTTCATGGGTTGTCAATTTTATATCTTAATTTATACACATATACACCATATGTGTAGTTTTATGTATATATATAATTTTCATAATACTATTTATGTGTGTGTACTATAAGTGTATGTATATACATATGTATATGTGTATGTATACATATGGATATATGCATGCATATGTATATGTATACTGTATATGTGTACATATACACACATGTATACTTGGTTTTATAAAGGAAATTTAGTCTATTAATCTACAGTGTCTTCATTTATAGAAAAGTTAAATATGCATGAAGTGTTAAGATTCCTGTACTATAAACCTTGGCCTATTACTTCTATGCAGATACCTGAACATTATTATTTTTTTAATTTTAGAATATTACAGAGGTACACACTTTTTGATTACATAATTTGCTTTTGTACAGTTTGAAGCAGTTATAGGAATGCCTTTCACCCAGATAGTGTCCATGGTATCCGTTAGGTGTGAATTTACCCATTCCCTCCTTCCCATTCCCACCTGCTTGATTTCCATTGAGGTTTACTTCCATATGTGCACATAAATGTTGATTAATTAGTTACAGTTTGGTATCGAGTACATGTGGTATTTGTTTTTCGATTCTTGTGATACTTCACTGAGAAGAATTGTCTCCAGCTCCATCCAGGTTGTTACAAAAGATAATAGACCACCATTTTTTATGGTTGAGTAGCATTCTATGGTATACCTATACCACATTTTATTAATCCGCTCATGTATTGATGGGCACTTGGGTTGTTTGCACTTGTGAATTTTGCTGCTCTAAAATTCGAGTACAAACATCTTTTTTATAAAATGTTTTTTTTTTGATTCCCTTTGGGTAAATACATAGTAGGGGGATAGCTGGATCAAATTATAGGTCTACTTTTAGTTCTTTGAGGTATCTCCATACTACTTTCCATAGAAGTTGTACTACTTTGCAGTCCCACCAAAAGTATATAAGAGTTCCTTTCTCTCTGCATCCTTTTGGTTTAGGACTTTTTGATAAAAGCAATTCTAACTGGAGTTAGGTGATATCTCATTGTGGTTTTGTTTTGCACCTCCCTGATGATTAGAGACGTTGAGCATTTTTTCACGTGTTTGTTGACCATTAGTCTATCTTCTTTTGAAAAGTTCCTGTTCATGTTTTTTGCCCAAATTGTAATGAGGTCATTTGATTTTTTCTTCCTGATTTGCTTGAGTGCTTCTTAGATTCTGGTTATCAGCCCTTTATCAGATGCATAGAATGCAAATATTTTCTCCCATCTGTAAGTTTTCTATTCTATTTATTGTGGCTTTGGCTTTGCAGAAGATTTTTAATTTGATCAGATCCCATTTATGTATTTTCATTGTTTCTGTGACTGCTTTTGGGATCTTCTTCATAAATTCTTTGCCTAGACCATTGTCTGGATGAGTTTTCCAATTTTTTTCCCTAGAATTCTTACAGTTTCATGCCTTAGGTTCAAGTTTGTTATTCATTGTGAATTAGTTTTTGTGAGTGGTTTGAGGTATGAATCCTGTTTCAATCTTCTACATATGGCTATCCAATTTTCCCAGCACCATTGATTGAATAGAGATTCTTTTCCCCAGTGTATGTTTTTGTCTTCTTTATCAAAGATCAGAAGGCTATGTGAGGATGGTTTCATATCTGGGTTCTCTGTTCTGATCTATAGGTCTATGTCTCTATTTTTGTGCCAAACCCGTGGTTTTTTGGTCACTATAGTCTTGTAGTATAGCTTGAATTCTGGTAAAATGATGCCTCCTGATTTGTTCTTACTGCATAAGGTTGCACTGGAAATTTGGGGTCTTTTCTGGTTCCATACATAACATAGAACCCTTTTTTCCAAGATCAGTGAAAAATGATGTTAGTATTTTAATGGGGATTGCATTGAATCTGTAAATCACTTTGGATAGCATAGACATTTTAAAAATGTTGATTCTGCCCATCTATGAGCATGACATATTTTTCCATTTGTTTATATAATCTGTGGTTTCCTTCCTCAGCATTTTGTAGTTCTCCCTATGGAGGTATTTCACCCCCTTACATAAATATATTCCTAGGTATTTTATTTTCTTTGTTGCTATTGTGAAAGGTATTGCATCTTTGATTTGATTCTCAGTTTGAGTGTTGTTGGCATATAGGAATGCTACTGATTTGTGTATATTGATTTTATAACCTGAGATTTTGTTGAATTTATTTATCAATTCTAGAAGTCTCTTGGTTGAATCTTTGAGATTTTCTAGATACAAGATCATATCAGCAAAGAGCAATAGTTTGACCTCTTCTTTCCCCATTTGGATACACTTTATTTCCTTCTCTTGCCTAATTGCTCTGGCCATTTTGTTTGTTTCATTAATCTTTTGTATAGTCCTTTTATTCTCAATTTCATTTAGTTCTTCTCTGATCATGGTTATTTCTTTTCTTCTGCTGAGCTTGGGATTGGTTTGTTCTTCCTTCCCACTTTCTTAAGGTCATTCATGAGACTGGTGACGCTTTATCTTTATGTCTTTTGCATGTAAGGATTTAAGGGTTTGACTATTCCTCTCAGGACGGCTTTTGCTGTATGTCACGGATATTGAACTTGTGTTCTCATTATTGTTTAGTTCAAAGAATCTTTTGACTTCCATCTTTATCTCCTCCTTGATCCAACTATTATTCATCAATAGGTTGTTTAGTTCCCATGACTTTGTGTAGAGATGAGTTTTTCTGTTGGAGTTGATTTCTAGTTTTATTCCAGTGTGGTCTGAGAAGATAAATGGTATAATTTATATTATTTTTAAATTGCTGTGCCATGTTTTGTGGCCTAGGATGTGATCAGTGTTAGAGAATGTTCCAAGAGCTGATGAGAAGAACATATTCAGTAGTTTTGGGCAGAATATTCTGTAAATGTCTGTTAGGCTCATTTATTCTACATTTCAGTTTAAGTCCATTGTTCCCTTGCTTATTTTCTCTTTGGAAGATCTGTCCCTTTCTGTAAGTAGGGTGTTGAAGTCCCTGGCTATTCTGGCCCTGCTGTTTATCATTTTTGTTTTGATCAAATAGGATTTGCTTTATGAACCTGGGTGCTCCTGTGTTGGGTGCATAAATATGTAGTATTTTAAGTCTTCTTATTGAATTGTTCCCTTCAAAATTATATAATGTCCATCTTTGTCTTTCTTTACTTTGTTGATTTGAAGTCTATGTTATCTGATATGTGAATGGCCACATCATCTTTCTTTTGGTTTCCATTTGCACGAAATATCGTTTTCCATCCCTTTACCTTGAGTCTAAATGAGTCCTTGTGGGTTAGATTTGTTTCTTGGTGACAACAAATACTTGGTTTTTATTTTTTTATTCATTCAGCCAGCCTCTGTCTCTTGAGTGGGAAGTTAAAGCCATTCACATTTATTGAAAGAATCAATAAGTGGGGTGTACTTCTGTTCATACTGTTGGATAGACTCGTATTAGTTTGTTTTACGTCTTGAGCCATTGTGATAGCTGTGTTATTAACTTTAGCTTTTGGATGATTTTACAGTGATGGGTGTCTATTGTGCTATTCAGTGTATAATGTAGGTTTGAGTACTTCCTGCAGGGCAGGTCTGGTCTTTGCAAATTCCCTCAGCAAGTGCTTTTCTGATAAAGTCTTCATTTCTCCCTCATATAAGAAACCTAGTTTTTGCAGGATATGAAATTCTAGGCTGGACATTATTCTGTTTTAGAAGTCTGAGGATGGGTCTTTAGTCCCTTCTGGCTTGTAATGATTTGGTTGAGAATTCTGCAGTTAGTCTGATAGGTTTTTCTTTGTAAGTTTCCTAATTTTTTTACCTTACTGCTCATAGGAGTGCTTCTTTTATGTTTACTTTGACCAGCCTAATAACTATGTGTCATTGTGATTGTCTCTTTACAATGAATCTCCCAGGAGTCTTGTGTGCTTCTTTTACCTGGATATCTAGATTTCTAAGAAGACCAGGGAAATTTTCCTAGATTATACCCTCAAATAAATTATCCAATACTTGTGTATTTTCTTTTTCACCCTCAAGTGTGCCTATGATTCTTATGTTTGGCCTCTTTACATAATCCCACATTTCTTGTAGGCTTTGTTTGTTCTTCTCATTTCTTTGTTCTTTCCCAACTGATTTGTTTAGTTTGTAGGTGTTATCTTCAAGCTCTAATATTTTTTCTTCTGCCTGACTTAGCCTATTCTTAAGGCTTTCATCTGTGTTTTGTAATTCCTTGAATAAATTTTCATTTCCAGAATTTCTGTTTGTTTTTTTCTTTAATAATTCAGTTTCTTTAGAAAATTTTTCATTCATTTCCTGCATCATTTTTGTGGCTTCTTTGTGTTAGGTTTCTATTTTCTCTTGTATTCACTGAGCTTTCTTATAATCCATTATTTGACATTCTTCATTTGTAATTTTAGCCATCTCATTTAAGTTGATATCCATTGGTAAGGAGTTATTGATTTCTTTTGGGGGCGTCCTTTCACTTTGATTTTTCATGTTGCTGGAGTTCTTTTTCTGATTCCTTCTCATCTGGCCTCTTAATCAAGACCTGGGTGTGCTAGGGCTGGCTTGTGGACCTGTCTCTGACTCCTCAAAGATCAATCCCTTACTGTGTCAGGGAGAGGAGTGCTGGTCCTGAGTTGCCTTTGGGATGTGTTAGCAGGTTTGATGAATCTCTGGGCTTAACTCTGACCTGTTGCCTTCACCTCTTCCCAACAGCGTGTAATGAGTTTGGTCCCCCAGTTTAATCTCAGAGCTAGTGGATTTTATTTGTGGCTATGAATCTGCTGCTCCCTAATTGCTTTAGTTGGAGGATACTACATTTAGCTATGGGGTTGTTCCCCCAGTCTTTGATTGTAGTTTTCATCAAGGAGACAGCTGCCAAGGTAATCTTTTGTGCCTGTGGTAGGCTCTGGTCTCCCAGGTGGGCCACACGAATGCTGCAAGCTTTAGGAGGGACCCTATAGCTCCCAGGTGGTTGCTCGGTCCCCACTCCAACTGAAATGGGTGGAGGAGCAACACAGATCATGGCTGGGATGCCAGAGCCTAAGGGGCTTCGTTAAGCCTCAGCAGGTCTCAGAGGTTGCTTATCTGGCTGCTAGGGGAAGCCACTGATGTGGAGTTTAGAGAAATTTCTCCAAACCAGGAGGGCTGTCACTAGGGGAGGGGGCCTATTCATGTTATTGAAAATGAACCTAGGCAGGCTCTTTCAGTTTCTGTCCACTTGCCTGGTTTCTCTGTGGGGTGGGGTGACCACCCTCCCTGTTTTTGTCTGTGGAACAGCACAGTCTTCTCTCCTCAGATCATTCTGAGTGCATGCGTTCCCTTGCTGCCTGAAACTGGCCCTCAGGTACATGTGTCTGACCTTCTGGGGTGTGTCTCTGCTCTCAGTGGTGGGCACAACCAAGGACACTACCGCAAAACAACCCTCTGGCACAGAGCACTCTCATGTTTTCTATGGGGGGAAGGGGCCATGGTCTCCCTACCCCTCTCCCATACCTGGGGGTCACTGGTCCAGCCCACCTGTCCAAGCCACCAGTAGGCATCCCTGCTAGACACCAGTGTGGAGAGAAGCAGTCCTCTCAGCACTTAGCATTCTCATGGTTGCTATGGGAAGGTGAGGGGCCATGGCCACAAGGGGGCTCAAGCCAAAATTGCTTTCTGTGATGCCAGAAATGGAGGAGATGCAGAGAAGGAAGCATCTAAGTGCAAGAAAGCTGGGTCTCAGGCCCCCACGGTACTCTCCTAAAGGGTGAGAGATTTTGTGTCCCGCTGTTTGCCAAAGGCACCTGAGTAGGGGGAAGGGGCTCCCCTCACACTTTGACTTGGCTCTGTACTTTTCTGGATTTGGTCTGCACCACTACTGTCCTCTCCTCTCTTTCTTCTTCTTTCTCCTCTTTGTAGCCCTTCTGATGGGGCCCTCAGATGCCTCTGATGTCTCTCCCAGCAATCTATATCTGAGCTGCAACTGATATCTGAATATTATTTGTTTAGACATCATGAAGCAAAGGAAAACTTTATCCCTTGCACTTATTTTGAAGACTAACTTAGAGCCTTATTTTTCTTGCAAGTGTGCCTATAACGTGTTGTTCTCTATACATTGCTATTTGGTTCTCACACTTCTGGCAATGGACACCCTTATTTCAGCACTTTGGAAAACCTGTCAACTGTAAACTCCAGAAATAGTTCAAGTCCATCACTTCACTATTCACACCTTCTTCCAATAGCAGTCATCAGTAAAGCATGACAAAAATTCAGATATTTTTAAACATGCTGTAGCATGAAACATCGTGAGTAAATTTTAAAACTTTAGCATTATTCTTGGAATATAAACCTTTTTGTTAAACTCATAATTAATTTCAGTACAGAAAGCAAAAGTGCCGTCCATATTGTAGGTAGGACTAAATGTCATTTAAAAGAAGTCACCCTTAGCATAATCACTGACAATTTTCCTCAGCCAGTCAGATTCACTCATATTAAATAATAGTAAATTTCCATATTATGATCTCCCTCTCACATTGCTTTAGCAAAAATAATTCTAGTCCCCTGTAATATTTATGCAAAATCTAATCTTTGAAATCCACCTTGGATCATTTTTCTCCTTTATTTCAATACAGAACAGAAAAGCCATTTTCTCAATGTCCCTTAATTAAGTAATTCCTTTATAATAACTTTAGCATCTCAGAAATCAATGTCAACTTTTTAAAATGTAAAGCCATAGCTACATAAATGCTAGACTCTCAGATGTTGATTCATCTTTATGATTGTAAAAGTTATCTTTTCTACTTAGGTCTCTACTCCTTTCCTTTCCATATTTATTTTAAAGGCAGTTTCCAGTTGCTAATATCATTTATTCAATAATGTTATCATCCTAATAGGTTACTCCTAAAAGAAAGAATTTCTACATTTAATTGCAGAGATTTCTTATATATAGTATATTCACATTTCTTGAATATCACTCTAAAACTATGCTAAGCTGTCATTCTTATCATCCACTCACTTGTCTTCTAACCTGTATATACTCTATATTTTCTCTTTATATCTCTTCTCATTTACATTATTTGTCATCATTATACCAGTTTCTTCTATAGCACATATCGGGCCTCATATCATTTGCTCTCCAGCACCACCCCCACTCACACCTTGAGGTCTGCATAGGCTCTATGCTTAGCTCTACAAACACATTTTTGTCTCATTATCATTTGGCTTATCTTGGCTAGGTTTAAGCACAATCCGTAGTAGGAGGTTGAGTGTTTTAGATGGAGATGACAGATGGCTATTTCCTAAACACTTTGTCATTTCAGGATTTAGTGTAAAATAACTTGTATGTTGACTCCCCTCTACCGAATCAGCTAGACACATTGTACCTTGCTGACACCAGAGCCTTCTTGGAAACAACTAACTTTAGAACTTGCTATGTAGTATATGTGGGCAATGTTGTACTTTAGTTCAAATATCTTTCAAATAATCTAAAATGCATGCACAACTGGAAGAGGAGTGTTGTACTCATAAAGTGACTTTTAAGTTAACAAAGAGAAATCGCAAGAAGTATTTTTCTCTGGGCTCACTGTTATTTAATGTCTTCATTGCTGACTTGGATGATGAACAATGAGTAGACTCATTAAGTATTAAGAAAATGTTAACTTGTAATATGTTGGGGTGTGGTTCATTGGTAATTGATCATAATGCAGAATCAGAACAGAAAATGACTTGTATTGAATATATAAAATTTCAGTGGCATGTCACTATGGCCTTCTACAGAGTATATAAAAAGGCAGTTTTTAAAGTCATTTTGTTGTGTTGTTAAGTAAATGTTTATTGGAAAGAATTTCTCTTTTCTTATCTTGTGTCTACTTTTGAATGTCATACCAAAAATAGGGTATGGAATATATTCAGTAACAAAAGAGAGGTATATACATTGGGAGATTTTACATTATATATTTTAAAGTACTTTTCAAATATTTATATTTTCTATTATTACTTTTCTTCAACTCAATAATTCTGTTAAGTAGGGTAGAGTTTGATATTTCTATTTGACAGGCTGGGAAACAGAGATAGAGTGGATAAATAATTTACTCAAGGTTAGAGTTAGGTAGTGGAAGTGTTAAAACTAGAGAATGAGTCTCCTGATCCTTCACATTTTATGTTAGCCTTCACTCACTGATTGATTCATTCAATAAAAAAATAAATACTTGTAACACTTGCCACATGTCAAGCATTGTTATAGATGCCAGGAATATAATGAGACAAAAATATTCACGGTTTCTGCCCCTATTGAGTTTCTATATTCCAGAAATATGCAGACTGGCATATAACTAAGTACAGACTTCTAGAAGGCTGCATATAGTAAAAATACATAAAAAATAATATATATATATATAATATATATATATATATATATATATAGTTTGGCATGAAATGTAAAATAAGAGAATGATGAAATAAAATGTGATATTTATATGAGTTATAGGTATAATATACCAGAAATCAAGTCATAGAAAGAAGTATGTGATTTAAAACTGTGTGCATTAAAAGATTTTTAGGGACTATTTATTTATGCCCATGGAGATGATGGAATTAGGAAGATATGTTAAAGAGAAAGAGTACATTGGCGTGTCTGAAAATAAAAACTAATGAGATGGCATTGTTTACTATTGAGAGATGAAAGGAATTTTAAAATGGTTAAAAGCATAAAATTGTGGCCAATTATTTTTGTCATGAAAGCAATGCATGGAAGAGAAAAAAAGTGAATAAAATAAACTATAAAGGTTGGACATTTTTTGAAATTTATGGGTATGTGTAAATGATTTTTTTTAGATCTTGCAAGTAACCTGTGCTATTAAAAGGAAGAAAATAAATATTTGAGAATTTGTCTTTATAAATATTTCTAGTTTTGGCGACTTTAGTCATAAAACTTTTATGTTGTCTTCATGATATGTGATTATATTGTCATAATTTTAATGGTGATGGTCATGAAAATAAAAATTATATCTATATACTAATTTATACTTTAAAGAGTTATTTCACATCATTAACCCATTTTGTCTTCAACTATAACCTACAGTTTTTAATCTCCAAGCTTCAACTACAACCTAGAAGTTTCATTAAGGACTTACATTTTACAAATGAGATAATTAAATCTTGAGTGGATCAATATATGGTTAGTAAATTATAGGAGTTGAACTTGAATTCAGATTTTTTACCTCAAATGCAGTGCTGGAAAAGAGCATCTGAGTGCTTAAGAATTCTATACTGTTTATACTTTCATTGAAGAACTGATTTAATTTTTAAAAAATATTGCTTCTGGATAATACAACTGTTAAAGATGTGCTTTTTTAAGCATCAGAAGTTTATGTCAGATAATCACTAAGCAATGCAGAAATTTTTAATCAGAGTCTGACATTTACCAACACCATATAGATTATGATTTGATTATGTTCTTTGAGGAAAACTATCCTGTCTAATGCCACTTGCATCACAGTAGGATATTCTTAAAAATCATATTTTCTTTAATTAATGCTACTGTTTATTCTAGTGGATTCTAGAAACATAAAATATTTTTTCATGTTTTGACTTTATGCATATTCATTGCTGATTTTAGGCAAATCGCAAAGAAGGTGGATAGTTTTCCTCAGTAATAATTGAAAAATTATTCAAAAATTGTAACAAATATTTTGTCTCCTTTGTAGGTAATGTAACATCAGATCTGGAGACCCATAAATCTTATTTATGATGCAATATATGAAATAAATTAAAGGCTTAATTTGGAAATAAGCAATTTCTAGGCTATGGAATTAAAAATGATTCCTCCACCTTTTCATAAGACTTTAATATCCTTATAAAGAAAATGATTTGGTATTATGTGTAGCCTATTTTCAATCCTACAAATCCACAATGCCTTTTGCAGAAACCCTTAAGAAGACTTCCATATTTTTAAGTAGAAAATATTTGGGCTTCTCTGTATGGATCAGTATTCTCTAAATGGATCTTTTCCGTTCTTAAATAGAAACTGTGCATGCAACAGTAACCTTCTTCAGCTGTTAGTTTTGCCTCACGTACATTGTGTACAATAATCTTAGAACAAATAGCACACATAATCAATCTACTAGAAATATCAAGAGTATTTGGAGGAAGCTGCTGGATAGAGAATAAGCTCCTCTGTCAGCTTTGCTGGGATAAAAATATGTTTCTGAGAATTAAACGAAGTACACAAGACATTTCTTTCTACTACTATTATTGTCAACAGCTCTTGAAAGTTCTATGTTCAAACTAGTGAGGATTATATGCCAGCAAAAAGTAATTAACTGTCAACTACAAAAATTTATTTATTTATTCCATTTCATGAGTCACAATGGAATCTGAAAAGTCTGTAACTAAAATTTTAATGAAAATATGAGGGGCTGTCTTTCTGAGTTCTTAACATGTTTATATGATCAAAAAGTAGTTGAAGTAAATAAATATCTCATTTGTTACACTATAACCTTCATAATTTCAGAGAAAATTCAATATTGTAGTACAAGATAACATTTGAGAAACACTTTTGTTGGACACTTTCATGACTTTATTGCAATGTGTAATTAATAATGACAATTTCACATTAGTATGCTAATATGTATGACTTCTAGAAATTTCAACAAGATACTCATTTTTTTTATTTAAGGAAATTATGGGGGTACAAACATTTTGGTTGCATGTTATGACTTTGCCACATCCCAACCATAATTTGAGACGTGGCCTTTCCCCCCTACAACACTCACCGTGTCCGTTAGTTGTGAGTTTACCCAGCCCCAATGCCACTATCCCCAAATAATATTACTACTGTGTGAGCACATTAGTGTTGATCACTGCCAGTTTCATGGCAGGTATATGTGTTGCCTATTCTTCCATTCTTGTGATACCTCATTTCGGAGGATTGGCTCCAGCTCTATCCAGGAAAATATAAGAGGTGCTAGATCACCATCATTTTTTGCAATTGAGTATTATTCCATTGTATGCATATACCATATTTTATTAATCCACTTATGAATTGATGGTCACTTGAGTTGTTTCCACATTCTTGTTATAGTGAATTGTGCTGCCATAAACATTCGGGTGAAGATGCCTTTATTATAGAATGATTTTTGTTCCTTTGGGTAGATGCCTAATAGTGCTATTGCTGGATGAAATGGTAGTTCTACTTGTAGCTCTTTGAGGTCTCTACAAATTCTTTTCCACAGAGGTTGCACTAATTTGCAGTCCCACCAGCAGTGTAAGAATGTTCCCATCTCTCCACATCCTCGCCAGCATTTGTTGCTTTGGGATTTTTTGATAAAGGCCAGTCTTACTGGAGTTAGGTGATATCTCATTGTGGTTTTGATTTGCATTTCCCTAATGATTAGAGATGTTGAGCATTTTTTATATGTTTGCTGGCCATTATTCTGTCTTCTTTTCAAAACTATCTGTTGATGTCCTTCACCCATTTACTGATGAGGTTGTTTGTTTTTTTTCTTGTTGATTTTTTTGAGTTCTAAATAGATTTTTGTTATCAGCCCTTTATCAGATGTGTAGAGGGAAAATATTTTCTCCCATTCTATAGGTTGTCTATTCGCTCTAATGATAGTTTCCATGGCTGTACAAAAGCTTTTTAATTTGATCAAGTCCCATTTATTTATTTTTGTGGCTGCTGTGATTTCTTTTGGGATTTTTTTCATAAATTCTTTGCCTAGGCCAATGTCTGAGAGAGTCTTCCCTACATTTTCTTCTAGGATTCTTAAGGTTTCATGACTTAGGTTTAAGTCTGTTATCCATCTTGAATTGATTTTTGTGAGAGCTGAGTGGGGGGACTCAAGTTTCGATCTTCTGCATGTAGCTATCCAGTTTTCCCATCACCATTTATTGAAAAGGGATTCTTTTCCCCAGTGTATATTTTTGTCTGCTTTGTCAAAGATTAGATGATAATATGCGGATGGTTTCACCTCTGGATTCTCAGTCTTTTTCCAAAGTTCTATGTCTCTATTCTTGTGCCAGTACCATGCTGTTTTAATTCTATAGCTTTGTAGTACAGCTCGAGGTCTGGTAGACTGATACCTCCCATTTCGTTCTATTTGCTTAAGATTTCTTTGGCTACACCAGGTCTTCTCTGGTTCCATACAAAGTGTAGAATTATTTTTTGTAAATCTGTAAAGGATGATGCTGGTACTTTGATAGGGATTGCCTTAATTCTGTAGATCACTTTAGGTAGTATGAACATTTTAACCATATTGATTCTACCAATACATGAACAAGGTAGATTTTTTAATCTGTT
>NW_012142968.1:409823-411940 GCF_000956105.1 Propithecus coquereli | reverse complement strand
ATTGAGAGAATCATATGGTCTTTGTTCTTGCTTTTATTTATGAGGAGAATTGTATTTATAGATTTGCATATGTTGAACCAGCATGGATCTGTGATATAAAACCTGCCTCATCCTGGTGAATTATTTTTTTGATATGCTGTTGGATTTGATTCACTAAATTTTTGTTGGGGATTTTTGCATCAATATTCATGAGGGATATTGGTCTGTAGTTTTATTTTTTTGTTGTGTCCTTTCCTGGTTTTGGTGTCAAGGTGATGTTGGCTTCATAGAACAAGTTAGGGAGGATACATCTTCCTCAATGTTGTGGAATAATTTCTGTAGTATAGGTATGAGTTCTTCTTTGAATGTTTGGTAGAACTTGGAAGTGGAGCCATCTGGTAGGGGACTTTTCCTTTTTGGAAAGTTTTTAATTATTGCTCAAATTTCTGTGCTTCATATTGGTCTTTTCAGGAATTGTAATTCTTCCTGGGTGAACTTAGGGAAGTTGTATGTTTCCAGAAATTTGTCCATTTCTTCCACATTATGTATTTTTGGGGCATATAGGTTTTTATAGTATTCAAAGATAATATTTTGTATTTCTGTGGTGTCTGTTGTGACTTCTCCTTTTTAATTTCTAATTGCATTTATTAGAGTCCTTTCCCTTTGAGTACTTGTCAATCTGGCAAAAAGGCTGTCAATTTTGTTTATCTTTTCGAAAAACCAGCTTTTGGTTTTGTTGATCTTCTGTATAGTTCTTTTATTCTCAATTTCATTTAGTTCTGGTGTGATCTTAGTTATTTCTTTTCTTATGCTAGCTTTGGAGTTGATTTGCTCTTCCTATTCCAAGTCCTTGAAACTATTTGTTAGTGTGTCGATATTTGAGCTTTCTCCTTTTTGGTTGTGAGCATTTAATGATATTAGTTTTTCTCTCAGGAATGCTTTTGCTGAGTCCCACATATTTTGATAACTTGTGTCCTCATTATCATTAAGTAGAAGAATGTTTTGATTTCTCTCTGTATTTCCCCCTTTACCCAATAGTTATTCAACAATAAATTGTTTAATTTCCATGATTTTGTGAAGTGGTGTGTATTTCTGTTGGAATTGAACTCTAATTTTATACCACTATGATCTGAGAAGATATGTGGTATTATTTCTACTTTTTTGAATTTGTTGAGGTCTGATTTGTGGCCTAGTATGTGATCAGTTTTCGAAAAAGTTCCATGTGCTGATGAGAAGAATGTATATTTGGCTTTATTTTGGTGGAATGTTCTGTAGAGGTCTGTCAGACCCTTTTGTTCTAGAGCTATGTTTAATTCCATTATTTCTGTGCTTATTTTCTGTTTAGAAGATCTGTCCAGTTCATTCAGTGACATGCTGAGGTCCCCAGCTATTATGACGTTATGGTTTATCATGCTATTTAGATCAGACAGGGTTTGCTTTATGTATCTGGGGGCTCCAGTATTGGGTGCATAAAGATTAAGAATTGTTAATTCTTCTTGTTGGATCTTCCCTTTCACCATTATATAGTGGCCATCTTTGTCGTTTCTTACTTTTGCTATTTTAAAGCCTATGTTATCTGAAATAAGTAAAGCTACCCCTGCTTCCTTTTGACTTCCATTTGTCTGGAGGATTGTTTTGCATCTCTTGACCTTGAGCCTGAAAGCATCTTTGTGGGTTAGATGTGTTTCTTGTAGACAGCAGAAACTAGGCTTGTGAATCTTTATCCACTCTGCCAGTCTATGTCTCTTCAGAGGACAATGGAAAAGCCATTCACAAAAATTGAGAAGGTTGATATTTGAGGTAGATTTCCTTTCATACTGTTAGGTAAATTCCTATTGTTTTGTTTTACTCCTTGAGCCATCTTGGAGACCAGGTTCTAGACTTTAACTCTTGAGTGATTTTACTTTGGAGAGAAGACACTCATTTTTCACAATTTAAATAGCGTTATTTACTGATAGCCATCCATGTTAAAGTAATTTTCATTATGGCACTCCTGGGCTTTCATTTCCAAATTCCAAACATTACCAAATTATAAATTACTTAACCTATATGTTTTGGAATTACTGAGGAAAAAAGTTTGCTCTCTGCAAAATGATTTTAAAAACAAGAAAAAGGGAAGACATATATCTGATTTTGCA
>NW_012142968.1:397837-398305 GCF_000956105.1 Propithecus coquereli | reverse complement strand
GCTGAAAAGCTGACTGAACTCTTCATTAGTTTTATATAGCTAAGTGAAAAAACAATGGGTATCCTTGGCCATCCAAGCTTTCAATTGGGACCAATAATAGTCCACAGCTAGGTTTAAGGATAAATCAGAAGAAGATCAGCTCTCCCAAAAACTGAAGCTCAGCTTTTAGTCAGTGTACTCCCTCATTGAATTATTAATAAGTTGATTTGTCCCTACCATAACTGCCTAACATAATCAGAAGTAAATTCTCTCTAAAGGAAAATAACATCATCACAAAACTCAAATTATCTTTATAATTTTTTCATACATGATGGCCAACGTTCAATAAAAAAACTAGTAAAGGAAAAAGAAATTAATTGAAAATTGACAAAGCTTTAGCAAGACTGAAAATGAAAAAAAATAGAAAGATGGTGAATAATTATAAAGTCAGTTATGAAGTGAGGACATTAATTCAATCTTACACACACA
>NW_012142968.1:395865-396626 GCF_000956105.1 Propithecus coquereli | reverse complement strand
GGAGTTTCCTGCTCCTTTTTTGTATATTACTAAAATATATAGCCTTTATAGTGAGTTACTTGAACTTTCTCAACTAAACTACAGTGTACAAAAGATTGACTTTACAAGTATTATAAGCTTGTATACACACAATAGAGCTTTATATAAGTGCTGCTTTATGAGTAACAGAGGTACATTTTAAGGTTTACTATAGAGGTTATGGGCTTTTAGAGGATGTTAATCATGGTATTAGATGGAAATCTTAGAGTCGGTTGACAAGGATTTTGCTTGATGTTATATTTCCATTAGTCATTAAAATTTGAAATAGCTTACTGATTTGAGGTAAAGAGAATTTATGACAGAATTCAGTGGAGGTGATATAGTAACTCAGGATCACATAACTAAGTATAACTAACCAAGATTATACTTGTAAGGAAACATAAATTGAGCAATTTTCATGTTGAAAATTAAGAGATAGGGTATGATGATGCGGGTAGGCTCCACTTTTAAAAAGTGGGTCAATGTTTCCTTGCCTATTTGCTCATAATTTCTTGGTCTAGACATAGATGAGAAGGGAAAAGCTTCCCAAAGAATTTTCCTCACATTTTTCATACCCTGGACAGTTATAGGAGATTTCCTGTAGATTCTGGCAGCCACTTTTACCACATAAGTTTATAAGCTTAATTATAAGAAGTAATTTGAATCATTACCCATGTTATGTTCTTTAGAAATAGACTTCCAGAGAGTGGCACTTTCACAGAAACATGAGGTGTTGTAATCTC
>NW_012142968.1:394636-395815 GCF_000956105.1 Propithecus coquereli | reverse complement strand
CTCTGAGCTCCTTACTAATATCTATCTGATAACAAGCTGAAACAAGGAAAGTCTGGAAACCACAATAAGAAAGCAAACAATTTGGATCCTTGGAATAAGCTCAACTTAAGGAGAAGAATAAGGAAAGAGATATCAGAAGCATACAACAAAGACAGCCACAAAATTTAGTGGCAACAAAGATGGCAGCCCCAAAATAAATATCTGCTTCACTGATAGTTGATAATTTACAGTATTAGAGTTTCTCATTTTATCAAATTAATCTCATTACAAAATTCACATCATGGTATCAGTATTAAGAAGTACCCTTTGGTGGCACAATTTCACTAAATTCCTCAATTTGAGGGCTTCTTTGCTCTCATCAGTGGAACCAAGTAAAATTAATGGGGACTCATATTGAACCTGCTGTATTTTATGGTAAGTAGTCCTTAATACAATCCATCAGATTCATCTTTCAGAAATGAGGTAATCTATACAAAATTATCTCATATAGCAGCTTTCAATTATGGCAAATTTATGATTTGTCTTAGCATCTTTTCTGTTTGAAGATTTTAAACTTTAATTTGAAACACTATAGATTCTCATAGTCCTTGCTTAACAACTAATGCCACTAAATAAGGGCTATTCATATTGAATAACCTTTTTACTAAGTTGAAAACTCGTTGGTCACTGTAAATATGATCTTTAAACACCAAAACGTTATGAACGAAACACATCGAAAATTACAATAGCATGTCTTGTACTGGGCATGGTTTTCATAAACTTTTCAATTCCTTAGCTTTAACCACTTCTGATTTTACAAAGACCTCCTAGGGAACTTTGTATGTTTTGAGATTTGTATCAGGGCTTCATCAGATTTGTTTCTGAGAAGATATCAACATGAATTTTAAGAATGGTCAGGGCTCAGCCAAATTGAATTTTCTATACAACAATAACATTTTTCCCTAAAAAATATCTGGTTTGAGTATCAATTAGAGGAATTCCCCCTTCTTTTCTCTCTGAAATTGAATCATTATGCTTTGGGGGAAAGTTATTTCTGTGATTTATCCTACAATTGGCCTCATCTCTATGTTTCTAAAACAAAACATGGGAAAGATGCTGTTAAATGTAGATTTTCCATTGTTAGTTTTAATATTGAATTTTTATCAAATTGTGATTCAAGCTATCATTTGGCCTGGTTCA
>NW_012142968.1:391020-391611 GCF_000956105.1 Propithecus coquereli | reverse complement strand
CCTCACTTTAAGCCTGTTAACTGGTTGAAACTTCTTCAGGTGAGAGTGAATGTAATAAGACCAGCAATAATGTGGGTAACAGAGCTCCAAATATGTTCTGCATTAATATGCAAATTTCTTGGTTCTAGGGGGCCTCCTCTAAACTTGGCCCCTGCCATTTCTTGTTTTACTGTAGCAAAAAAAGGCTCATAGAAAATTTTACTTCTCATGAAAATCCTGAGAATTAGGCTGCTACTTCAAGCAAAGTCACTCAAGATTCTTATTAGACCAACTGTCCCGCCAAGAAAAACTAGAAAGTCTAGACAAGACAAAATAAAATAAACCTTCTGTTTGAGGGCATCAAAGAAATGTTAAGGCAAAGTGGACTGTAGAGCCAAAGACCCTATAGAGAAGGAAGTTAAGAGTCATGAACCTCACATTTGCCACTCCTTATATCCTATGAGGTATGTATGCATTCAAAATAGGAGACCGAGAAACCAAAAGGCTGAGTAGAAATTGATTGATGAGAAGCTGAAAAGCTGACTGAACTCTTCATTAGTTTTATATAGCTAAGTGAAAAAACAATGGGTATCCTTGGCCATCCAAGCTTTC
>NW_012142968.1:389995-390970 GCF_000956105.1 Propithecus coquereli | reverse complement strand
TCAAAGTTAGCTGTCTATTGGTAACTTTAATCTAAAGCTCTCTATATTGTAGATTATAATTTTCAATTTCGTGAAGTATAAAGATATGGTAATTCAATGAAACTCAGATTGATGGAATCTCTTGTCATCCTTCCCTGGCAGGCCTCCATTTGATTGCATGTCAGAATTTTCCAGTCTGAAAAAACACCTCATTAAACATATCACATTACTGAAACATTTCTCTGAACAGGTAAGATATGGTTTTGTTGTGCTGTTCTCCATACATCCTTATATGCATTTATTTATCAAGCCCTGTAAGTTTATTGTCAGTAATACCTATAAAACCTTGCTCTTTTTTACCATTTCCAGTGCAAACACTGAAATTCAGGACCATAAAAAAAAAGTATATAGGCAACAAATGCAGTTGTCACCTGAAATCTCTTTTCTGTTGAATCAGAATTTACCATTACTGCTGAATTGTTTTAAAATAACTATTGAGCTGATTACAAACCTTCAAAATGGTCACTGTTATCTATTGAACATTGTCTAAACTTTATTAATTGGTTTTCAAGCCCTCCTTAGCCCAAATAATTTATTATAATCCTTTGATTATATGTGACCCCTATACTACCATTGAGCTGTTTTATTCTTTCATCCTTAAATGTTTTGTGTGTATTTCAATGTTTATGCTTTTCATCATACAATCTGTTCCACCTAGAATTTACTACCCTGACTTTTCCCCTTATCTAAATAGGATACTTCTTTTAAGGATTAGTTATTTCATTCATTCATTAATGCTACCATTTATATATTCATTCATCCATCAATCAAACAAGGTGAATCCTCCTTCTTTTGTACTTTCTATTTCAAAGAATTCAGCATATGATGCTTTGTACAATTGTTTAAAGTCCGTAATCATTTGTGCAGATATAGGTACTAGGCTTCAAGGAAGAGACATTAATAAGAGAGAATTCTTTCCCTTAAAATTTTATAGAA
>NW_012142968.1:383948-384455 GCF_000956105.1 Propithecus coquereli | reverse complement strand
CTCCCTTATGTTAATAGATGCAAAAATCCTCAACAGTATACTAGCACACCAAATTCAACAACATATCAAAAGAATAATACACCATGATCAAGTGGATTTCATCCAAGGATGCAAGGATAGTTCAACATATGAAAATCAATGAATGTGATTAACTACATAAAGAGGAGCAAAAACAAAGAATACATGATCATTTCAATAGAAGCAGAAAAAGCATTCAACAAAATCCAGCATACCTTTGCAATAAAAATCCTCAACAAGATAGGTATAGAAGGAACATGCCTCAAAATAATAAAAGCCATACATGAAAAACTAACAGCCAACATTATATTGAATGGGGAAAAGTTGACACCATTCCCCTTAAGAACCAGAACAAGACAAGGATGCCCACTGTCACCACTTCTATTTAATATAGTACTGGAAGTCCTAGCCAGAGCAATCAGGTAAGAGAAGGAAAGCAAGGGTAACCAAATGGGAAAAGAAGAGGTCAAACTATTGCTCTTTGCCGAT
>NW_012142968.1:378369-383044 GCF_000956105.1 Propithecus coquereli | reverse complement strand
TCAAACAATCCTATCAAAAAGTGGGCAAAGGACATGAACAGAAACTTTTAAAAAGAAGACAGAATAATGGCCAAGAAACATATGAAAAAATTTTCAACATCTCTAATCATCAGGGAAATGAAAATCAAAACCACAATGAGATATCACTTATCTCCAGTGAGAATGACCTTTATAAAAAAGTCCCTTCACTTTTGAAGGATAATTTCACTGGCTACAAAAGCTAGGTTGGTGATTTTTTGTTTGTGTTTTTGTTTCAATTTCAACATTTTAAATATTTCACTTTAGTCTTTTGTGGCTTGCATAGTTTCTGAAGAGAAGCCCATTTTAATTCTTACCCTTTTTCTACTGTACATAAGATTTTGTTAAACTCCTTCTGACTTCTTTGAAGATTTTTTCCTTGTTTTTGTTTTGTATTGATAAGTAAGATTCAGCCCCTTGGGGCTACAGGAAAGGCTAAGGGATAAACAAAGTTTATTATATTCACAGGTCTGTGAATAGGAGACAGGGCAGGCCATGCAGGGCCAAATGAGAAAGACACCAGTGTTGACAGGAAGTAGAAGATGGAAGTAATAGGAAAACATTACACCAGAGTTTTTCTTGGGTCTTTTGGGGGAAATGCTAGGCAGGGCAGAGTGAGTAGATTGAGATTGGCTAGTTTCATCAGCTTTGGGTGATAGACGTGTTCCCTAGTTGCCTGGTACCTGGCCCTGGGATTACTAAGACAGAGGAATATTGTCCCCTGGGGCATAAGGGCCAAATTAAGAAAGTGTGGCTCTAGATTCATTAGTATGTATATCAAAGACCTGCTTCTGGCTTAGCACTTTGTTTTTCATTCATTTATATAAACTTATGGGATACAAGTGCAATTTTTTTACATGGATAGATTGTATAGCAGTGAACTCAGGGCTTTCAGGGTATCCATTACTTGAATAGTGTATATTGTACTCAATAAGTAATTTCTCATCATCCATTCCTTTCACTGAGTTTCCATTGTATATCATTCCACATTCTACATCCATGTGTACACATTATTTAGCTCCCACTTATTTGTGAGAACATGCAGTATTGATCTTTCTGTGTCTAAGTTGTTTCAATTAAGATAATGGCCTCCAGTTCCATCTGTGCTGCTGGAAAAGATATGATTATGTTATTTTTAATGGCTAAATAATATCCCATTATGTATATATACCACGTTTTCTTTATCCAATCATCTATGTAAATTTCCTTGAAAATTTGGATAAAATTTGGATCCCATACCTTTGTGGCTGTGAATAGTGTCATGATAAACATATGAGTGCAGGTATTATTTTGATATAATGCTTTCTTTTCCATTGGGTAGCTACCCAGTAATGGGATTGCTGGATCAAGTGGTAGTTCTATTTTTAGTTTAATTTGTGAATGTGGTGAGAAATAGAAGTCATGTTTCACTGTAAGTCATGTGACTATCCAATTGTCCCAGCACAATTTGTTTAGTAGGGCTTTCTTTCCCCATTTCATGTTGTTGTTTGCTTTGTCAAAGATCAGTCAGTTGTAGGTACATGGTTTTATTTCTGAGTCCTCTATTCAGTTTCATTGCTCTATTTCTCTACCTTTATTAATATACCAGTAACAAGCTGTTTTGGTTACTATAGCCTTGTAGTATAATTTGAAGGCTGGTAGTTTGATACCTCTAAATTTGTTCTTTCTGCTTAAGATTGCTTTGGCTATTCAGGCTCTTTTGTGGTTATAAATGAAGCAGAGAATTATTTTATTTAGATCTGTGAAATACAACGTTGGTATTTTGATGAGGATTGTATTAAATCTGTAAGTCAGTTTGGGATGTATGGACATTTTAACAATGTTGATTCTACCAATCCATAATCAAGGGATGATTTTCAATTTGTGTGTGTCATCTGAAATTATGTTCATCTGTGTTTGTTAATTCTCCTTTTAGATATCTTTCACCTCCTTGGTTAAGTATATTCCAAGGTATTTTATTTTCTTTGTAGCTATTGTGAATCGTATTGTGTCCTTGACATGACTATCAGCTTGACTGTTATTGGTATATAGAGATGCTACTGATTTGAATATATTGATTGTATAAACTGAGATTTTGCTGTATTTATTTATCAATTACAGGGATCTTTTTGTGGGGTCTTTAAAGATGTCTAGATACAAGATCATATCATCAGCAAACAAGGATAGTTTGACCTTCTCTTTCCTGATTTGGATGCCTCTTATTTCTTTCTCTTGCCTGATTGCTCTGGGTAGGCCTTCCAACACTGTGTTGAGTAGAAGTGGTGACTGTGGCCACTTTTGTCTTGTTACTATTCTTAGGAGGAATGCTTTCAACTTTTCCCCATTCAGCATGATGTTGGCTGTAGGTTGATCATTTACAGCTTTTTAAATTTTGAGATATGTTCCTTCTATGCCTAGTTTGTTGAGGGGTTTTATCATAAAAAAAGGTACTGGATTTTATCAAATGCTTTTTCTGCATCTATTGAGATGATCATATTATCTCTGTTTTTGTTTCTGTTTATGTGGTGAATCACATTTACTGATTTGTATATGGTGAATCATCCTTACATCTTTGAGTTGAAACCCACTTGATAATGGTGAATTATCTTCTTGATGTGCTGTTAAATTCAGTTTGCTAGCATTTTCTTGAGGATTTTTGCATCTATATTCATAAGGGATAGAAGTCTATAGTTTTCTTTCTTTGTTGTTTCCTTTCCTGAGATTGGTATCAAGGTGATACTGGCTTTATAGAATGAGTTAGGGTGGATTCCCTCCATCTCAATATTATGGAATAAATTCTGTGGGATAGGTACCAGTTCTTCTTTGTAGATCTGCTAGAATTCAGCTGTGAATCCATCTGGTCCAGGTCTTTTAATTGTTGGGACTTTTTTTTATTACTGCTTTACTCAATGCTTATTATTGAACTGTTCTGGACTTCTATTTCTGCGTAATTTAGGCTTGGGAGGTTTTGTGTTTCCAGGAATTTATCCATTTCCTCCAGGTATTCTAGTTTATTTGTGTAGAAGCTTTCATACTATTCACAGATGATATGTTGTATTTATGCGGTATCAATTGTAATGTCTCCTTTTTCATTTCTGATTGAGCTTATTTGATTCATTTCTCTTTTATTTCTAGTTAATCTGCTAGTGTTTTATCGATTTTGTTTCTCAAAGAACCAAATTTTGTTTCATTGGTTTTTTTTTGTTTTTTATGTATTTAATTATTTGTTTATTTATTCATTTTTTGGTTTCTATTTCATTTAGTTCCGCTCTGAGTTTTGTTACTTTTTTTCCTTCCAATGGATCTGAGTTTGGTTTGTTCTTCTTTTTCTAGTTCCTTTAGAAGTGACATTAGGTTGTTAATTTGTGACCTATCTTTCCTTTTGATGTAGGCATTTAAGATTATGAACTTTCCCCTTAGGGCTGTTTTCACTTTATCCCATAGATTTTGAAAACTTGTGTCCACTCTGTCATTCAGTTTAAGGAATCTTTTGATTTCCATTTTAATTTCATCATTGGCCCAAGGATCATTCACTAGCATGTTGTTTTATTCTCGTGCTTTGTGTAGACTTGACTATTTCTCTTGGTATTGATTTCTAGTTTTAGTCCACTGTGGTCTGAAAAGATACATGATATGATGTGGACTTCTTTAAATTTGATGAGACTTGTTTTGTGGCCTAATATATGATCAGTCTTGGAAAATGTCTTGTTTGATTATGAGAAGAATATATATTCAGTAGTTTTGGGGTAGAATGTCCTGTAAATGTCTGTTAGGAGTGTTTGTTCTAGAGTACTGCTTAAGTCCAGTGTTTTTATATCATTTTCTGCTTCAATGATCTATCCAGTTTTGTCAGCAGTGTTGAAATTTCCAGCAATTAAGATGCTACTGTTTATTTCTTTGCTTGGATATTGCAGAATATGCATTATGAATCTGGAACCTCCTGCGTTAGGTGCATATACATTGAAGATTGCTATGTCTTCTTGATGAATTGCTTCCTTTACCATTATAAATGATCATCTTTGTCTTTGTTTTACCATTGTTGATTTAAAGTCTATTTTACCTGATATCAGAATGGCTACACCTGCTCATTTTTGGTTTCCATTTGCCTGGAATATTTTTTCCATCCCTTTATCTTGAGTCTGTGCATGTGTAGACTAAACTACCAGCATTTTGTCAATTACAGTTTAAAGTGTTCTTACAGATATTGACTTTAGCTGGGGATTTTCCTCTTGGGATCCTGCTCCCAGTAAGCTGTGATGGTATGCTAGGAATCTTAACACCTATCTATCTGTCTGTTTCTCTACTTTTCTGGGCAGTATTTTACCATGTGACCTCAATTCTCTGATGGATCTAAGAAAAGTTTTTAATTTTTAGTTTATTCAGCATTTTTCTTGTGAGGACAGCAATGATGACTTCAAAGCCCTTTGCGTGTTTGACTGAAAGCTAGAAATGTCTCAACTGTACCATTTTACATTTCCACTAACAATATACTCTAATTTATCCAAATTTTTTACCAATATCTGTTATTTTTATGTTTTTGATTATAGCCATCATAGTGGGGATGAAGTAGTATCTTACTGTAGTTTTAACTTTTGTTTCCCTAATAATTAATGATGTTTAGCATCTTTTCATATGCTTCTTTATTGTTTGTATATCTTTTTTTGAAAAAATGTCTATT
>NW_012142968.1:374668-375637 GCF_000956105.1 Propithecus coquereli | reverse complement strand
ATTTAAAATACCTTTGAACATAGGCATTATCTGAAGTTTCAGTGATTTTTATCTTCCTATCTCATGTTTAATATTCAATTTTAAATCTGCACTATAAAATGTAGATAAGTTAAATCCCTTAATTTTAATTGTTTTCATGAAACATTATCTAGAACTAAATAAGAAGATTGTGTTTTCTCATTCTTTATAATAGGTAGGTAAAGCAGAACCTATTTATGACTCACCAACAGGTCTCAACATGTATTTTCAGAAATACCACATTAAACAATCATCACTGCTTCTTGAGTACTTGAGTTATATACAAGGTGCTCAGGGAAGATACATAGCAAGTATGTATGAATCCTTGACTTGATGACTCACAATAGAAAATTCAAGTTGTGATAAATATACTCATAGATACCTATAATAGAATTTTGTCCACAAGGCCATGATTAATTACCACCTTATTGAGTCATATACTCGATGCTGAAGGGAATGGACCTTAAGGCTAGTTGAAAAGCTAAAAATCAGGTAAATTTAGAAAAGATTACCAAGGTAGATATTTAATGGTAGGAAGAGATGTGAATGTTGATAAGAAGTGGACAATGTCATTTCATTTAGGAGGAAATAGCATGCATAATGTCTCAGAGATGGAGACAAACATTACAGAAATAGTACTTACAGTGATTAGATATGTTCAAACTATGTGTGTTAGAGTGGATAATGGGAGAGTAATAGGTAGAAAAATGTATTCTGAAGAAAAAAAGAACAGAAAAATGAAACTTCAGTCCAAGTGTTGAATTTCATACCTGACAAACTCGACAAAGGCCATAGAAAAATTTCTATAATAAAGATGTAGAAATGCTTTACTTGAAACTGGCTAAGAGAGTAGACTTTAAGTGTCCTCACTACATGTACACCTCCCCCACACACATAAGGGTAACTGTGTATGGTAATGAATGTATTGATTAATTTGGTTTTGATGATCAC
>NW_012142968.1:370498-372783 GCF_000956105.1 Propithecus coquereli | reverse complement strand
AGCAAAGCCATCCCTGCAAATATCCTAGAAAAATTGCAGAAAATCAATGACAAAGATAAAATTTTTAAAGGTACCAGAGATAAAAGATAGCTTGCCCCACATGAGAAACATAGTAACAGTTCATTTACCAATAGGTAATAGAAGTTAATAAAATACCATTTTCAAATGCTAAAGGAAAATAAATGTAAACCGGGGGAAATATTAAGACAATATTTTAGACAAAATCTGAGAGGTTACTACTCAGAAATAATTGCTAATATGACTACTAAAAATGTGCTCCAGTAATAAGGAAATTGAACTCTGAAGCAGTTACTATATAACAGACAACAGCAATGGGGAAATAGATATGAGGTCCATACTTATTCTCAGTTTCTTGTTTTATTTAGAAAAAAGGTAAAGATACTGACTAACTTTAGACTTTAATCAGAAATACATCTTAATATTTTAGGGTAATCTATTGCAATAGTATAAATACTATCTTATATATTCAAACCTAGTAGCAAAGAAAAAACTAATTCAAAAAAAAAGAAAAAACTAATTCAATCCAATGATATATATTAAAGAGAAAACACAAATCAAAGAAAACACTTCATGAATACAAATTGCTACAAAAATTGGTGTACCGTGTTCCAGTAGCTATAACTTCATTTTTTTCTAGAAGTTAAGTTGAAGACCATTATTGTCTAATTGTCTATAAAATTTAGCCAAACATGTTTGTGACCTATTCTAACACATACCATTAATTGATCCACAAGACCTTCATCCTTACTCTTCCAGAAAACTATTTCTCTATTAGTACCCCCACCTTGTCACCAAAACTGTCAGTAATGTGTGATATTAACCTGTTTGCAAGTTAACAATTTAGCCTGCTACAGTTTTATGGATCCTGGCAGAATATGTAAGACTCCTTACTCAGAGATAATGAACTTTATTATTTATTACCTGTAGTGATAGCAGCAGCCAGAGTATCATCATTTTCTTGGGCAAGTTCCTAGAGCCCCAATTTTCATACGGTAATGTGAACAGAATCATGTAACACTGGCATACAAAGTAAGTTACGTTACAGAAAATAAACATGACCTTTGGGAACCAGAATGTTTTATGATAGGAAGTAAGCTCGCCTGCCCCAGTGCCAGAGTTATATAGTATCTCCATCTTGAAATGCTATTTGCTATACTAGTATCATTGAAAAGGTCATCCACAGCAAAGACAGTCATAGCCTCTGCTCACCAGAAATTCAGAAATATGAGAGATTTCCATCTGTTTAGATCTTCTATAATTTCTTTTTTCAGTGTTGCATACTTCTCCTTATATATGTCTCTTACCTCCTTCATTTAATATATTCCTAAATATTCGATTTTCTTTGATGCTATTGTGAAAGGTGTTGCATCTTTGATTTGATTTTTGGCTTGACTGTTATTGGTGTATATGAATGCCACTGATTTGTGTGCATTAATTCTGGATCCTGAGACTTTACTGAATTCATTTATCAATTCCAGGAGTTTCTTGGTTGAATCCTTGGTATTTTTGAGATATAATAGCATATCATCAGCAAAGAGTGAAAGTTTGACCTCTTCTGCCCCCGTTTGTATACTCTTGATTCTCTGCTCTTGTTTGATTGCTCTGGCAAGGACTTCCAGCACTATGTTTAATAGAAGTAGAGATAGTGGGAAACCTTGTCTAGTTCCTGTTCTAAGTGGGAATTCTTTCAGTTTTTCCTCATTTAGTATGATATTGGCTGTGGGTTTATCATATATGGCCTTAATAATTTTAAGGAATGTCCCATCTATGCCTATTTTGTTAAGAGTTTTTATCATAAAAGTGTGCTGGATTTTGTCAAATGCTTTTTCTGCATCTATTGACAGAATCATATGGTCTTTGTTCTTGCTTTTATTTCTGTGGTGGATTGCATTTATAGATTTGCATATGTTAAACCAGCTTTGCATCTCTGGGATAAAGCCCGCCTGGTCATGATGAGTCATTTTTTTTGATGTGCTGTTGGATTCTATTTGCTAAGATTTTGTTAAGGATTTTTGCTTCTATATTCATGAGAGATATTGGTCTGTAGTTTTCTTTTTTTGTTTTGTCCTTTCCTGGCTTTGGTATCAAGCTGATATTGGCTTTGTAAAATGAGTTGGGGAGGATACCATCCTTCTCAATGTTTTGGAATAATTTCTGCAATATAGGTATGAGTTCCTCTTTGTATGTTTGGTAAAATTCAGGTGTGAAACCATCTGGTCCGGGGCTTTTGGGTGCCGGTCTGGTGAGGGGGTAAACCCACAACT
>NW_012142968.1:361938-364552 GCF_000956105.1 Propithecus coquereli | reverse complement strand
TCATGTATTGATGGACACTTGAGTTGTTTCCACATCTTTGCAATTGTGAATTGTGCTGCTATAAACATTCAAGTGCAGATGTCTTTTTATAGAATGTCTTTTGTGCTCTTGGGTAGATGCCCAGTAATGGGATTGCTGGATCAAATGGTAGATCTACTTGTATCTCTTTGAAGTATCTCTATATTGCTTTCCACAGAAGTTGTGCTAGTTTGCAGTCCCACCAGCAGTGTATGAGTGTTCCTATCTCTCCACATCCATGCCAAGATTTATTGTTTTGGGCCTTTTTGATAAAGTCCATTCTCACTGGAGTTAAGTGATATCTCATTGTGGTTTTGATTTGCATTTTCCTGATGATTAGAGAGTTCTTCTGCCTAGAGGAAAATTTTTCAGGTGGAAGTAAGAAACTACAGAAAGGAATGAAGGGCCCCAGAAAAGGTAAATATGTGGGTAAAAGAGAAAAGAATATTGCTTGTTTAAAACAAAAACAATATTAATATCATATGCATAACATTTATAAAAGTCAAATGTATTACAACAGTGGCACAGCTACTTTTGTAAATTTATTTTGTAACATTCTAGGCAGTGGCTTGAAGTGGTAGGATTACCCATTAAATGCGGAGTGAAATAGATCAGACTCATATTGTAAGCTGTAGTGCAATAGTTATCAAACTTTTTCATCTCAGGAGCTGTTTATACTCTTAAAAAATATTTTGGACTCCAAAGAGCCTTCGTTTATGTGGGTTAAATCTATTGATAGCTTCCATGATAAAAATCAAACTAAGTTTAAAAATATTTATTAAGTCATTTATATTTTAATAATAAACCTATTACATAATAACATAAGTAGCATATTTTTGTGAAAAATAACTACTTTTAAAAACCAAAAAATAATTAAGGAGAAGAGTTGTATCATTTTATATTTTTCAAATGTTTTTATTTCTGGTTTAATAGAAGATAGCTGGATAGTCATATTTGCTTCTGTATTTAACATTTTGTGATATCATATGTCATAGCCCTCTGTAATAGTAGACTTTATATTCATTAAAAATGAGAGTGAAAAAGGCAATACTTTCTTAGTATTATTATAAAAATGATTTTGAACTCATGAACACCCTAAAAGGATCTTGGGAACACACAAAGTGTTCCAAAACATACTTTAAAAACCTGCTGTAGAGTATCCATGGAAATAATAGTAAAAAATGGCATAAGTCAAAGCCTAATAAATGAGAAGAAATAGAATACAAATATTTAATCAAAAATCAAACAAGGAAGAGGAATAAAGAATCAGAAAACAAATGGAAAAAAGCAAATATTATAAGAATGATAGATATAATTGTAACTGTATCAGCAATTACCTTAAATTTAAATAGCTTAACACTCCATTTAAAAGATGAACGTTCTAATGCTGTATTAAAATTGATATAAATGATTTTTATAAGAGTTACACTCTAAATATATGGACACAGAAGTATTGAAACTGAACGAATGGAAAAATATATTTAATATCATGTAAAACTGAAAGTAGGTGGTGTTCAACAACCTGGATGAATTTTACAGATAGTATTATGAGTGAAAGAAACCAGAGAAAAAAATATTTACTGTATATTTTCATTTATATGAAGTTTAAAACAGAAAAAATCATCATGAGATAATTAAGAATGCTGCTTACCAGTTGGAGTATAGACTGGTAAGGAGCATGCAGGACACTTTATGGGGTGCTGGAAAGGTTCTATATTCTTACTTCTGTTGTTATCATGCAGTTACATGCATATGTAAAAATATAACGCTGTATATTTATGATTAGTGAACTTGTATGTTATTAATTATGAAATAAATGAAGTATTTAAAAAGAAGCTATGGTGAGCAGGAAAATCATTAAAATGTTTATCTTTATAAGCTTTGGCAGTTGAAGAAGACAAATTTTGGCAGTTGAAGAAGATGGAACTAAAATATTGGGCAATTATAGCACAAGAGATAAAAGAAAAGAGACTGAAGTATAAGGGTTTTAAAGTTATCGTACTGATCAGAGAAAGATACATGTGTTGACTAACCAGAATAAGTCTGCTATTCATGTTAAAGCTTTTAGGTTAGAGGTGTATAAATAGAATGTGGAATGTCCTTCCAAAAAAATAGGAAACAAAGGGAATGAAGAAAATTTAATATTAATAGAATGTAGGGAAGAGGAGGAAAGGGGGCCAAGAATAAAACTTGGTACATAGAAGATATAAGCTAAGATGGTAGAATAAGCCCAAATCTATCAGAATCACAATAAATGTAAATGGATAAAAGAATGACCTTCTGTAACTTAGAAATGAATAGATTATTTTAAACACATTTGTATTCATAGTTAATATTTTTTCTGTATTCTTAAATAACGAAGAGATTTTATATTAACAATTAGACACTAACTTCTTTTTCTTTTTCTTATAGCCTGATCTCAGCCATGAAATGGAAACTGATATGATAGATGTGGTAAGTGGCCTTCTTAGATTTTGTTTTGTAAAATAAAATATTTCAAAGGCATTACATTATTCTTGATACTAGGGTACTAAATAATTATTTCTCCTTTATTGCTCCATATAAAAATTAAGAGGCATACATATATACTTAATGT
>NW_012142968.1:360558-361888 GCF_000956105.1 Propithecus coquereli | reverse complement strand
TTGGACCACTCTTTCACAGAAAAATATTCAATTCTCAAAAATCTGTGGAAAATGCCTTTGCAATTTCATCACCACTCTCTCTCTAAGCTTCTTTTCTGCTGGCATAAACAAGCTACCGTTAAGATGGCAAAACCATGTTGATAGTTTAGGCTCATGCTTTGATTAATTGTACTGCTTCTTGTTTGAGATATAATAAACTAAATGTTTGATTCAAAATCGGACATTTCATATTTAATGACCTAATACTGTAAGTTTAATTTCCGTGCTGCTACTGGATTGCAAATTTTCGATCTCTTTATATAGTGCACCATTTAATAAATAGTAAGCTGATGTTTGGATTATTATGATTCTTATTATTTACACATGTGTTTAGTGGTCATTTTAGGGCCAATATGCATGGGTCAGTTAGCTTCTGAGTGCCCCATTAAGAGTTTTCTAATGAGCATTCTTCAGTATAATCAAATCTTTTCTCCTTTTACACTGTGATAGAGGATAACCATTTTGGCTTAGAGATTCTTTGGTGCTTCCAAATATGTAGTTCTAAGGTGATAATTGCATTGAAATTTTAAACTGAAGCAGATCTCTCACATCCCATGGTGAACACTTGGGAGATCTTCTTATCCACACTTCATAAGATAGTGGATATGTTCATAGGCCTATGGTCAGTGGCATTTTCAACTTTAAGAACTCTGGCATGGGAAGGGTAAACAGAGAAAAGAATATCAATGTGAATGAAAAATTGATTCAGATGATGTTTTGCCTTTTCTTTTTTTTTAATTTCAGGAAATTAAGGGGGTACAAATATTTTGGTTACATGTTATGACTTTGCCATATCCCAACCATGATTTGAGACGTGCCCTTCCTCCCCTACAATGCTCACCGCATCCATTAGTTGTGAGTTTACCCACCCCGAACCCCCCTACCCCCAAAGAATATTACTACTGTGTGAGTGCCTTAGTGTTGAACAGTCAGTGCCAGTTTGACAGCAAGTACATGTGGTGCCTATTCTTCCATTCTTGTGATACCTCACTTTGGAGGATGGGCTGAAGCTCTATCCAGGAAAATATAAGAGGTGCTAGATCACCACCATTTTTTAGAATTGAGCAGTATTCCATTGTATACCATACCGTATTTTATTAATCCACTCATGGATTGACAGGCACTTGGGTTGTTTCCACGTCCTTGCTATAGTGAATTGCATTGCCATAAATATTCGAGTGCAGATGTCTTTATTATAGAATGACTTTTGTTCCTTTGGGAAGATGCCTAATAGTGCTATTGCTGGATCAAATGGTAGTTCTACTTGTAGCTCTTTGAGGTATCTCCAAAT
>NW_012142968.1:358833-360508 GCF_000956105.1 Propithecus coquereli | reverse complement strand
ATTTTGATGATTTCTTTCTTAAGATCTATTGCTAGAGCATTATTGTTTTCCTTTGAGGGTGTAATAATACCTTTCTTTTTCATGCTTTTTGTATCTTTATTTTGATTTACAAGCAACTGTAGGAACAGTAGCTTCATCTCATTTTTGAGTTTACTTTCATTGGGTAGGACATTTTTTTCTTAAAGATATGATTATGGTGTATGTTGGGTAAGGCCATTTGGCTTTGCTTCTGTGTGTGTGAAGTGTCAACGACTCTCTATGATTGCCTTGGTTATAAATAGCCTTACAGTGGTGGCTTTCCTGTATGCCACTTCCAGTAGTGGTATACAGGGCAGATGAGCAGGCTCACGATCTCCTGGGAAGCAGGGGTGGCATGGCACTGGGGATAGCAGAGGTTATAAGAATCTCTTCTAATTCCCAGGTCCTGTGCTCTTGTGTTAGGAGTTGTTGCAATGGCTGTGTGGGTCGGCCTTCCAGGTCAGTAGGTAGCCCTTGCAGGTAAGAGCCAGCTATGGTGGTAGCACTAGGATTTATGCCCGACCTCTCTGTTTCCCAGGAGAAGTGCTCAGGTGTTCCTGGTGGTGGATTTGGCTAGAGGTGGGGGACAGTGAAGCTGGACAAGGGAAGCTTGCATTCAGGCCCCTCAATGGTCAGTGAATGCAACAGCCTTGTAGAAATGCCTGGGTTCAGGGAAACTGCTGCTAGACCATCTCAGCACAGGAAAAGAAGAGCTGTCCCAGTGTGACAACATTGGTTAGTGGGAGTGGAATGTATTTCCCTCTCATGTTCCCAGTTCCTGTGAGACTGACTCCTCTGTCCTGTGTCAGCCTATCTGGCTATTTACTTAGGCACTGTAGTTTACTTCTAGTCTGCAGCAAAGCCCCAGACTGTAGGAGTCACACCTGGCTCAATACCATACCTCCTTTCCAACTCTCCTCCTGCTCTGGTTCCAGGTAGGGGAGCCATTTCAGAGCTAGCTATTGGAGCCCATGCTACACTCCTTTCTCGATTCTAACTGTGGGAACCTATCCCCTGCTCAAGCCGTAGTTCACCAAGCCTCAATCTGAGTCTATGTAATGCCAAAGACTGCGGCCACTGCTAGGTCCCAGGAACATGAACAGCTTGCTAAGGGCCCGGATCCAAAATGGCATCCTACTGTAGACACTCAGGTCTGGGAGTGTGTGGGACTCTTCCTAGAGCTGTTCCTCCTCAGATCCTCCCAGTCCCTCTCCAAGTTAGATACAGGGATTGGAAGGGTCAAGGTGCTCTCCCATGGCCTGGATTGCATGATTCCCCAGTAAGAAAGTGGACCACATAGATATACTCTCTTACCCTCTCCCATATTGTGTATTCACTCCCTGTTCTTGACTGGTCCCAGCCACTTTTACTGCCTGCCCTTCTTCTCCTTCCTAGATTCTGGAGTTTCCTCTCACTTTGCTGTTGAACTCTCATATTCCCTCTTGGACAATTGTTCAAAGTGGGATTGTCTACACACTATTTTGGTTCTTCTAAGTGGATGAGGCATGCTGGAAAAACCTCTAGTCAGCTATCTTGGAAAAAAATTGTCTAGTGCTTTTTACGTATTACTTAGGAGATCCTTTACTATCCCAAGATCAGAAAGTCATTCTCCAGTATTTATTTCTAAAAATTTTGCATTTTACATTTATGTTATTAA
>NW_012142968.1:356591-358783 GCF_000956105.1 Propithecus coquereli | reverse complement strand
AGTAATAAGTGCTAGAGAGAAAACTAAAATGAAAAATTAGGATCAAATGCTGACATGCAGGATTGAATGTTAGAGAAGACCTTAATGAAAGGGTAAATTGAGCAAAGACCTGAAGAAGGTGAGTGATGTTCAGGCCTTAAACCATGTTATTATCTGGGAGAAGTGTGTTCTAAGTGGAGGATATAAAAGTCAAAGAGTATAAGCGAGGTGCATGACTGATATGTTTCAAGAATAGCAAGAAGGCCAATGTGGCTGAAGCATGATATAGGAGGGGAGAAGGGGCAGAATAATGGAAGTTGAGGTCTAAAAGAAAATAATGGTGGGGGAGGCAGATTGTATAGATAATGGGCCACTATAAAGACTTAAGTTTCTTTCCTTCAACATTTGACTTGTAAATTTTGAACATACAGAAAAATTGGAAGAATTACAGTAAACAACCATATAAATACCACCTGGATTCTACCGATAATATTTTACTGTATTTGCTTTATAACATATCCATCCATCTACCCATTCTTCTATCCATCCACTAATTCATCTAATTTTTTATGATACACTTCAAAGTAAGTTGCAGAAATCAATACACATCACTACAAACACTTCAGAGAGCATATCATTAAGGAACTTCAATACTGGTTTCAGCTTGATATTTTAGATAAAATTGACAAAAATGAAATGCACAAATCTTAAGTGTATTGTTCTTTGTTTTGACAAGTAGACATACCTGTTTAAGCCAAACATCTATGAAAATATAGAACATTACTCTCACTTCAGAAAGTTCCCCCTTGTTCATGCTGAATCATCCCTGATGCTTCCTCCCCCAACTTCCCCCCCCACCAGGAGGCAACCACAGTTCCGACTTTTTTCCACCTCACATTAGTTTTGCCAGTTTTGAAAATGGAATTATACATTATATGCTGTTTTGCATAAGGCCTTTTGTACTCAGCATGTTTTTATATCAATTTTTGACATTAGTTTTTTTTAATTATTTTGATATATTATGGGAGTACAAATATTTTTGGTTACATGGATCGCTTTTGTTATGCTTCAGTCAGGATTATAAGTGTGTCCATCACCCAAATAGTGTTCATTGTATCCATTAGGTAGGTTTTGGCCCATCCTTTCCTTCCCCCTTCCTCCTGCTTGATTTCCACTGTGTTTTATTTCCCTCTGTGCACATGTATGCTCATTGGTTAGTTCCAATTTAATAGTGAGTACATGCTGTGTTTGTTTTTCCATTCTTGAGATACTTCACTTAGGATAATGGTCTTCAGTTCCATCCAAATTGTTGCAAAAGGCCTTAATTCATCCTTCTTCATGGCTGAGTAGTATTCTATATATGACACATTCTGTTAATCTACTCATGAACTGATGGGCATATGGGTTGATTCCACCTCATTGCAATTGTGAATTGTGCTACAATAAACATTTGAGTGCAGGTGTCTTTTTGAATAAAATGACTTCTTTTCCTTCGGGTAAGCACCCAATAGTGAGATTGAAACAGGATCCATATCTTTCACCACTCACAAAAGTTAATTCAAGATGGATAAAAGATTTAAAAGTAAGGCATGAAACCATAGAATTCTATAACAAATGTTGGAAAAACTTTTCTAGATATTGGCCTACACAAAGAATTTATGAAGAAAACCCCAATGGTAATCAAAGCAACAACAAAAATAAAAAAAATGGGACTTGATTAAGTTAAACAGCATCTACAAAGCTAAGAAAATAATCAACAGACCAAATAGACAACCTACAGAACAGGAGAAAATATTCATAAGCTATATATTTGATAAAGGGCGAATAACCAGAATCGACAAAGAACTCAAGCAAATAAGCAAGATAAAAGCAAACAACCCCATTAAAAAGTGGGCAAAAGATATGAACAGAAGATTTTTAAAAGAAGATGGACTAATGTCCAATAAACATATGGAAAAATGTTCAACATCACTAATCATCAGGCAAATGCAAATCAAAACCACAATGAGATATTACATAACCCCAGTAAGAATTTTATCAAGAGGTCCCAAAATAATAGATGCTGGTGTGGATGTGGAGAGAAAGGAATACTTATACACTGTTGGTGGGACTGCAAACTAGTGCAACCTCTGTGGAAAACAGTATGGAGATTCCTCAAAGAACTAAAAGTAGACCTACCATTCAATCCAGCAATCCCACTCCTGGGTATTTAC
>NW_012142968.1:353786-355341 GCF_000956105.1 Propithecus coquereli | reverse complement strand
TCACATGGCAGAAATACTCTCTAGGGATTAGGGGGATGAGGGGGCAAATCTACAACTAAAGGACACGGGGAGCACTAAAGGGAGGGAAGGTCATGCCTTTAACCCGCACTTGGGTGAGGCAAAGGCATAAAGTGTAACTATAATGTTTGTACCCTCCTCACAATACCCTGGAATAATAAAAACAAACAAACAAACAAACAAAAAATAGAGTTATAGTATTTCTATTAAATTTACTGCTTTTCCCTAGTGTGTAAAAACGGTCAGAGAAAAAGCAAAGGAAAAACACCTTACATTTCATTTCTATTAATAGTGACCTTGGCTTAACTCTGCTCTTCTGCCCTTTTGCTAAATGTGTGTGTATACGTAATAAAAGCTTTTTATATTTAAGAGGATGCAGAGCTCTTTGTAGACATAATAGCAAGTGTATGCATGTGTGTGTGTATGTGTAATGGAGGTGGCATACATGATAAATACACATGGTAGATGACTATCATTGAAGTGTGTTCCAAATTAGTCCTCATACCAACTGAACCTCAGTAGGCCTAGTGTAAATCCATGCTTGGGCATGGGAGAGGGATCTATTACAATTAAGGGAGAGATTTAGTTTGAACATGTTTCTTGTGTTCAGTTTTATCTGTGTGTGACTGTTATGTGTCCCCAGGTGATTAATGTAAATGTTCATCACAGTAATTATCTTCTGTCTTCTAAGAATATTGTAGCACAGGATTCTATCATCTTTCTTACATGTTGTACTAATATATTTCTTGCCCTTTCCTCAGAATCTTAATGAGGTAGTCCATTGTCTTAATTCTGTTAACTGAATTTAATGAGGATGGACTGATGATGAGCATTACGATATACTGGGTACTGACTTTATGGCCAGTGATAGACCGTGTATCAGTAATGAAGAGAAATGCATGCTGTCTACAATTAAGCCGTTTATCACTGATAGTTAATCTATGCATCATTTTAGGCTTTATAATTAGTAACTTTTGTTGCACTATATAGCCTAATATAAAATAATATCTTAATAGGCAAGCATTTTTTGACTAGCTCAAGACTGGCCCCATACCATCAGATCTTTTCAGATTTGTTGGAGTTTACCTATATTTGTGTGTATACACATACACACAAACACACTCTTACAAAGGACTTGTCCTTGTAGCATTAAATCCAGAAGTTAGTACATGATTGACAGTTGCAGAAAGTTTTTTTTTATTGTCATAGGGCTATTTGAAAGCAGCATCATTTTAAGTAATAGAAAAAAAATTATAATTTATGTGAAAGCTTTTTTATTCTGTATATATTTCTCTGTTTTCAAAGCTAATCTATATACTACTTTTACTTTGTGTGACTCTTTTCTAGGTTCTTCTGAGGAAATTATGAACTATTCCACATTTTTTTTCTTTTTCTTTTATTTCAGCATATTATGGGGGTACAGATGTTTAGGTTACGTATGTTGCCCTTGGTCCCCCCCCCAAGTCCGTGTTTCAAATATGTCCATCCTTCAGGTGGTGCACATTGCACTCCTTGTGTATACAAATACCCGTCCCCT
>NW_012142968.1:352434-353736 GCF_000956105.1 Propithecus coquereli | reverse complement strand
TGACACCCGATGAATGTTACTACTATATGTGCACTTAAGTGTTGATCAGTGAATACCAATTTGATGGCGAGTACATGTGGTGCTTATTTTTTCATTCTTGTGATACTTCACTTAGGAGAATGGGCTCCAGCTACACCCAGGATAATACAAGAGGTGCTTTTATAGACTGGAAAGTTGTAGTGACTACATGTTATATAAATGCAACAAATTTTGAGATTTCTAGTAGATGTTAATTCTTAAATATGGAGAAGTAGATTTTAAAATGTGTTTTCTTAATGGTGTTTATTTAGTAAGCATACATTGTCTATTCTTTATTTTCTATCCTGTTTTATCCAAGCACGCCTTGCCTTCCCTTCCCATTTTATTTTTCTTTATCCTTCATATTTTCTCTTCCTAACCATTTCTATTTTTTCTTGCTGTTTTTCTCTCTCAATGCTCCATATGGGACCTGAATGTAAAGTATTGATGTGCAATACAGGAAATTTTCATTGACTTGGAGAATGTATATGCTGTTAAAACATGTCAGCCTTTAGAAACTAATAAAAACACCTAAATTCTAAAGGGACTTGTATGTGTCTCTGGCAACACTACTTGGACTTTACTATTATAGTTGTGTCTTTTCTCCATCACATGCTTCTTCAGAAATTTTATTTATATTATGTGATGGGTAGATATGCAGGAGAAAGGAAAAATTCTGCTTGGTTTTAGAACATAGAGTAATGTTCTAACTTGCTAAGTGCTTATTATCTAATACTAATATTTGGTTCTCTTTAAAAAAATACAAATTGTTTATATATTGGCTTAGATGTCAGTTCAGGAATCCAATTTTTGGTATACCTCAAGTTAAATGAATATATCATGGAATCAAAAATTCTTACACTTCAAAGACACTTTGGTTTTAGTCCAGCCATACACTCTAGTATTTTAATCACCTCTCATGTATTAAAGAGGGCCTAATATGTGCCAAATGTAGTGTTTGGTTCTTAACATTCATTTAATTTCATTTTATTCTCATAACCCCTACAATGTTGAAGTACATTTTACATATGAGGAAACTGAGGCTTATAGAGTTTAAGTCATTTACTCAAGGTCACACAACTGATAAGTTATACATAGCAATTTGGATTCAGGTTATTATAACACCAAATCCCATATTCTTTTTTTTTTTATATCACACATTTGCACAGCCTATGTTCATATATAGGCAGTTCAGAGAATCCTATCTACCTGCAAAGCTGATCATATGCTTAGATAGCTAATATTGGAAAATCCTCTCTTATACTGTTATAAAATATATTATTC
>NW_012142968.1:345967-348647 GCF_000956105.1 Propithecus coquereli | reverse complement strand
AAATCATGAAAACAAATAGAATTCCAACATTAGTTCCTATACCATTAAGGAAAGCCTGAAAAGAAGTTAAGGGATTAACTTGAGCAAGCCCATTAGCTAGACTTTGGAAGAAATCTTGTTCATTAAACTCTGGCAAATTGTCATGGAAAGTGTTTGTTATTTCTTGCTCCAGACTCTGTAGGTCTGCTGTCAAATTGTGGCCTCCGGTTAACATCTGGCGGAGGACTCGCCAATGCTTACTACTGTTAAAAGGAATAGGTGTGACACAAAACCTGGAAGAATTCCAATCACAATGCAAAAACGATTGAGTAGATAAAACTTGAATTTGATCTCCCAACCATTGGACAGTACTTTGTAAATGAAGGATTTCTCCTTCTAAGCAACTATCAATTTCCTGTTGATGTTGTCACAGCCTATGAGAGTCTTCATGCCATCTCTGGATGAAGTCGGCAGTTTGAACAGATTGCTGTAAAGCCACTTCTGCAGTAGCAGCCGTGGCGGCTATAGATATCAATTCCACCACAACAGCAATTATGAGGCCAATAGCTCTCTTAGCTCGATGGCTCAAGGCAATTATTTTGTTCAGAAAAGTGGTGATCAGAGTGGACTCGCTCCAAGGGCGAGATAGATTAACTGGAATCCAAAGCTCTGTTCTGACCCTTAAAATATACAAGCTTTGTGAACTAGCATTAAATGTAGCCCATGAAGAGCGGTTAAGGCAAGTATATAAAGAACAGTCATTAATACAAGAAATATTTCCCGTGGATTCGTTCCATTGGACAGTACCTAGCAACAACAAATACGGATAAGACACACAAGCCTGCAAGGATCGAGAAACATTAGTATGAAGATTAACCTGAAAAGCAGCAGGGGCACACTGATTAAATGACATATTACTCATCCATATATTAACTAGTTCTGCCAATGATTTAAAAAATTAAGGGTAAAGAGTGCTCTTAATAGATGGCGTTGAGGAGACTCAGGGACTCCCCATTTTTGTTTTTGTAATTGGAGTTTTAAGGTGTGATTGGCACGTTCAATAATTGCTTGACCTTGACTATTAAAAGGAATGTCTGTAATATGGTGGATGGAATGCAAGGCAAGAAAGGTAGCAAGTTTATGAGAAGTATAGGCAGAGGATCCTTACTACGAAACACACATTGAGCCTGCCCCAATCCAGACAGAACAGTGGGAACTGTAAGTTTGGGCCAGTCAGGGGGCCATTGAGCAAGAGAAATAATAGAAACATCAGCTCCAGTATCCACCAACCCCTCAAACGTACGGCCATTAATGGCAAGACTGAAGACAGGTCGAGAGTCTTGAATAAGAGTTTCCCAAAAAACTTTAGTTCCTGTGCTGCCAAAGCCTCCCAGATGTTCAGCTTTACGAGTAGGAAAAGAGACATACGGTAGGAGCAAGAGCTGAGCTATATGAGTGCCTGCAAAGACTTGAGTAGTATGGGAAAGAGACCATAAGCTGAATTTCACCGGTATAATCTGAGTCGATAACTCCCACATGTACAAATATTCCTTTCACAGTACAGCTGCTGTGTCCAATAACCAGCCCAACCTTCCCCTCAGGCAAAGGTCCAAAGACCTGTGTAGATAACTTATGAACACCAAGGCTGGGTCACCCAGGGCTGCTCTGCCTCCAGAGTAGTATAATGCCCTGTCCCAGTAAGTTGTTCTTCCATAGGTCCAGGGGGTTGTTGTTGTGCAAAAGGAATTTGAAAAACTCGTTCCCCTGGTTTCGGAGGGGCCGAGGGATGGACTGGATAAGCCGAAACGAAGGGCGGAGGTGGAGGACTGGTGGCCATCTTACTCCTTTTAAGCAAGGAAATTAATTTTTGTATTTCTGCCTGAGTAGGCAGCTCACCCGAAGGGTCAGAGTCCCCATCTGGTGGCTCTGGCTCTCCCTCATCTCTCAATTCATCAGGGGACGGGGCATGAGATGGCAAGTGTTCCTTTTTGGATTCTTCACCTGCATAAGCCTTTTCTGAGTCTGTCTGCAGCAAGCGTAAAGCCTGAGTTATCGCATTGCAGACGGTCCAAATCTTTAAATCAATAGTTTCACCTTGCTGATGGACATGGCGAAAAGCCTTAGTAACTTGTTGCCAACTATGGAGATTTAATGGCACCTGTGACTGACATTGAAACCAATGACAATGTTGTTGTACTAATACGAATAATTTTCTTAAGGTACTTTCTTTTACTTCTACTCCCACAGAGCTTAAAAGTCCTTGAATTAACTTTCGATATTTGCACTCTGCTGCTGAGGGGGAATTCCCCATATTTTCTGGAGAGTCCCCTGTTGGTTGCCGCTTACCTGTTGCCAAAGGGGTGCCTCTTCAGTCCCTTCATCCTGAACGACACAGACCCTGCTCGCTGCGCCAGTTGTCGCGGCCCGGATTGCAGAACGGGGGATGGACACAGAAAGAAACACACAGACACACACACAAGATGTACAAGACTGCAGTGGGGATTCCACCAGTCGCTTTATTCTTATACTTTTCTCTGTCTGGCAGCTACTTCTCGGCAGGTGACTACCTTGGGCGCCCTGAGGAAAATACATTTTCATTCCTTCCAGACGATTGCTTAAGGGAAGCAGACGTTTGCATCTTAACTTCTTGCATCTTAACTTCTTTATCTCATTACTGTATGCAGGACAATGAGACGCCTTG
>NW_012142968.1:342895-345362 GCF_000956105.1 Propithecus coquereli | reverse complement strand
ACGGATGCCCACTGTCACCACTTCTATTCAACATAGTCCTGGAAGTCTTAGCCAGAACAATGAGGAAAGAGAAATAAATTAAGGATATCCAAATTGGGAAAGCGGAGGTCAAATTTTCTCTTTTTGCTGATGATATGATCTTCTATCCAGAAAACCCTCAAATATTCCACCAAGAGACTCCTGGAATTGATAAATAAATCCAGCAAAGTCTCAGGTTAGAAAATGAATGTACACAAATCAGTAGTATTCCTACACACCAATAATGTTCAAGCTGAGAGTCAAATCAAAGACTCAGTACCTTTCACAATAGCTACAAAGAAAATAAAATACCTAGGAATATACTTAACCAAGAAGTTGAAAAAGCTCTACAAAGAGAACTATGCAACATAGAGGAGAGAAATTGCTAATGATACAAACAAATGGGAAAATATATCATGCTCATAGATTGGTAGAATCAACATTGTTAAAATGTGCATACTTCCCACAGTGATTTACAGATTCAATGCAATCCCCATCAAAACACCAATGTCATATTTCACGGATCTGGAAAAACTAAAACTATGCTTCATTTTGAACCGGAAAAGAGCTCAAATAGCTTAAGCAATCTTGAGCAAAATGAACAAATCTGGAGGCATCACATTACCAGACTTCAAACTATGCTACAAGGCTGTAGTAACCAAAACAATGTGATATTGGCATACAAATAGAGACATAGATCAATGGAACAGAATAGGAAACCCAGAAGTAAAACCATCCACAAACAGCCAATTGATCTTTGACAAAGCAGACAACAATATACACTGGGGAAAATAAGCCCTATTCAATAAATGTTGCTGGAACAACAGGATAGCCATATGTAGAAGTATAAAACACGATTCATATCTCTTACCACTCACAAAAATTAATTCAAGATTGATCAGAGTGTTAAATGTAAGGCATGAAACCATAAGAACTCTAGAAGAAAATGTTGGAAAAACTCTTCCAAGTATTGGCCTAGGAAAAGAATTTATGAAGAAGACCTCAATGACAATCACAGAAACAATAAAAATAAATAAATGAGACATGATTAAATCAAAAAGCTTTTGCACAGCCAAGGAAATTATCAACAGAGCAAATATATAACTTACAGAATGGGAGAAAATATTCACAAAGTACACATCCAATAAAGGACTAATCACCAGAATTCATAAAGAACTCAAGCAAATCAGCAAGAGAAAATCAAACAACCCCATTACAAAGTGGGCAAAAGACATGAACAGAAACTTTTCAAAGGAAGATAAACAAATGGCCAATAAACATATGAAAAAATGCTCAACATCCCTAATTACCAGGGAAATGCAAAATAAAACTACATCTTGAATTAATTTTTTGAGTGGTGAGAGATATGGATTCTGTTTCAATCCCACTACTGGGTATTCACCCAAAGAAAAAGAAGTCGTTTTATCCAAAAGACTATTGCACTCCAATGTTTTATTGCAGCATAATTTGCAATTGCACTGATGTGGAATCAACCTAAGTGCTTATCAGTTCATGAGTGGATTAAAAAAATGTGGTGTATGTGTACCATAGAATACTACTCAGTGATGAAGGATGACTTAATGTCTTTTGCAACAATATGGATGGAACTGGAGACTGTTATCCTAAGTGAAGTATCTAAAGAATGAAAAAAACAAACAACACATATACTCACTATTAAATTGGAACTGACTGATGCGCACACATGTGCATAGAGGGAAGTATAACTCAATGGAAATCAATTGGGGGAGGTAGGGTAGGGAATGCGTAAAAACCTACCTAATGGGGGCAATGAACACTATCTGGGTGACGGTCACATTTATAACCCTGACTCCAGCATTACAAAAGCAATCCTTGTAACCAAAAATATTCTTACCCCCATAATACTTTGAAATAAAAAAGTCAACCTATGCTTATATACAACTTATGTTATATTTGTAACTTTACACTTTAAATGTATCTGTCAAATACAAATACAAATTGAAATAGTTACATAGAATGAAATATATATTTGGTACCAGCATGAATGTGGATTTTTAGTTATAGCTTTTTCTAGGTCATTAAGAGTGTAAGGTATTCTGCTCTTTAATGGCTTATATCACTGTGTTGAGCAACCCCTCTACTAAAGCCAATGTTATATTTAATATTTGTATATTTTTTAATTACCCAGAAGAGCAGCGAAAGTCCTTCTATATATCCCTGGAAAAAGTTTTGAGAATTGCTTTTATGTGATCATATTCATCAATAGTAAATATTCATGTAACTCTGTGTTAGGAATTTTGCTAAACGATGAGGATTCAAACAGTTATATATAAGCTGTAATTCCCACCCTGAGATTTACTGATAAATAGGTAGGTGGTTTATTGGGTCACTATTTATAACTCGTTCTTTTTACTTAAAGTTTTTAATTCCTTTCCTAACCCTTACTGACATTTTAAAATAAAATTCTATG
>NW_012142968.1:340513-342845 GCF_000956105.1 Propithecus coquereli | reverse complement strand
TGCAAAGGAGTCCATTTGGGCAGTGGTGGTGTGCAAAAAAGCTAACATAGCAGAACTGAGACTACCATTCTTATAAAAGCCTGTTTGTGAATGTTAGGCCTTGGCTGGAGTCTGGAAACTTGGCTTTTCTCTGTTCGCTCAATAACAGTGGCTCACTATACCTATAGATTTTATACAATGTAATTTGTGCTAAACATCCCATTTATTTCTGGGAGTCTGAAATTTTAGTAGGTACTAGGCACTGGGTGCCTACATGACCAGCCCTCCACCTGACCCGACCCTACCCCCCAAAAAACCTTGGCTGCTGAGCCTCTAATGGGCACCCTGGGCAGAAACATTCCATACATGTTGCTGCATTTTCACTGCTAAGGGAAGTGTACTCTGTGTGACCCCTCAATAGGAAGAAGAGAGCATAAGAAAGCCTGCCATGGATTCCTTCAGACTCTACCAGTGTAATTTTTCTCATATCATCCTTATATGTATTCTTGCTATCATCACTACAACTACATGCTAAGCCCATGAGTCCTAGCAAATCTCCAAGCAGGAGGTCTTAGGATCCCCATCAAAACCAAGGAAATAAATGGCTTAAGGAAATCATTCTTTCTGCCTTATAATAAATCACGTAGATAAACAGATCATTGTACACATCCAACTAAAGAGTTCTGGAGCTTGAGAAAAATCATGAGATGTCATCTAGCCCAGGATCCCTACTCCATCCTCCCTACTGCTTGGATCAACTGCATTTTTAGTTATCTGAGGTCTAAATACAATAATGATGATACTAACTTATATGTTTGTAGGTTATTGTAATTTTAAAGGCACTGTTTTGTATTTTGAGAAAGACAATATTATATAATGATCAAGGGATAATCTTTGAAGTCCAGCAGATACAGGATCAAATACTACCACTACCTATTACCATATACACAATTTGGGTAAATCATTTAACATCACTTAATTTCCCCTTCTGGTAGTTGAAACTAATAATATCTAACTCATAAAGTTTTTGTTAATTTAAATTAGAACATGCCTACACACACACATACTCACAAACATAAACACACCTGTGCACTCACAGGCTGCCTAACATGAAGCAGACACACAATGAATAGTCTGTGATGTAGAAAGCATAGCTATTGTCTTTCTCATTTTACAGATGAAAAAGCCAAGTGTGAGAAAGATTATTTGCCTGTGATATTTAGGTTATTATGTATGAAATGTCTGATTTCATTAAGTACTAAGTTTGACAGTTGATATCTCTGATGTTTCACTTTGACACTTCTTGTTTTATTTTTATTGTGAAGGTACATCCTGATTTTTTCAAACACATGGTTTGGCTTGTGATTATCTTTCAAATTTGTTTTTAGAGTAATTTCTGTGAAACCATGGATAAGTCAAAAGTTTGTGTTATTTTCAAATATGAGTTCCATTGTGGAATCAATTCTATGCAGACAGCTCGAAATAGCTACAAAGTGTTTGGGAAGGATGTAGCTAATGAAGGCACAGTACATCGATGGTTTGAGAAGTTCCACTGTGGTGAGTTTAATCTTGAAAATGAGCCATGTGGGCAACCTGAGACCAACGTGGATAATGATGAGCTAAAAGTTATAATGGACACGAATCCATCTCTACTTATGTGTGACTTAGCCGCATGGTTTGACGTTCCTATTCCAACAATATAGGACCATTTGAAACAAATTAGCAAGGTAAAGAATCTGAGTAGATGGGTACCGCATGCATTAAATCAGCATCAGAAGAGAAATTGTCTCCAACCTTGCCTTTCTTTGCTGTCATGACATAAAAGTGAGCCATTTATACACCATATTGTTACATGTGATGACGAATGGATTCTTTTTGATAATTGCAAGTGTTTTGAACAATGGTTGGATAAAGATGAAGTGCTGAAACACACTCCAAAACCAAACATTCATCAAAAAAAAAGCTAATGCTGTCTGTTTGATGGTACAGAGCTGGTATTAGTCAGTACAGCTTCATGAAACCTGGTCAGTCAATTACAGCAGATGTCTACTGCAATGAATTGGATGAAATGATGAGGATGCTTACAATTCAACAGCCGAGATTGGTCAATAGAGACAGGCCAATCCTCTTGCAAGATAGCACTCAACCACATGACACACAAAAAACTGCTCAAACCATAGAGGTTGGACTTAGAAACACTGTGTCATCCACTGTATTCACCAGATCTTGCACCAGCTGGCGACCACTTCTTTCAGACTTTGGACCACTCTTTCACAGAAAAATATTCAATTCTCAAAAATCTGTGGAAAATGCCTTTGCAATTTCATCACCACTCTCTCTCTAAGCTTCTTTT
>NW_012142968.1:332994-333623 GCF_000956105.1 Propithecus coquereli | reverse complement strand
TCCATGAAAAATAATGTATTTAATAATAAATGATAATTTAAAATGTATTTTCATCTCTTCTCACTCATCTGCATATTGTCTACAGTGTAATTGAGAGGACCTAAGAAATTAAATCCAGTTTTATGTTTCGATACTATATACTTAACTCATGCTAGAAACCTTTCTTACTTGTTTGCCAAGCAAATATACTTTTCACCCTATTTGTAAGTTTTGCAGTATCTTTCCTTGAATATATATTCATATTTTGAAAAATGAAAATTATAACAATTATATGGTAGCACAGAGTTAATCACTTTGATATGAGTTTCATGCGTCTTACCCTTTGTTTTCTTCTTTTCTAGTGCAAGGGTGTAACTAAAATCTGTCATTACATAATTGCTCTGCCACCTGATCTCCCAGAATCAGAAACACATATTCCAGAATTTATTAACCCTGAAGAGAGGCCACATAGGATGCAAGTGGTAAGCAATTTTAGATTAAGATTTATCATTAATATAAAGCATTTATAAAAGATTTGTAAATGTCTTTCAAATGCTTCCTAGCAGAGCAATCATTTTGGGGTTTTTTTGTTTCCTTCCAATGTTTCTCAATGTATATACTATGTAAGATTATATAATCACATTTCTCTT
>NW_012142968.1:322700-329264 GCF_000956105.1 Propithecus coquereli | reverse complement strand
TTACTACAGTACATTATGAAAACCTGTCATTTTGCTCCTAAAATGTGTCCTTCTACTCTTAGAAACCAGGTTTCAAATTCTATCTATTCCCATGTGACAATGACAAATAATGATCTATGTTACAAAATAGTCAAGTATACATGGTCCATTGCTGCTCAGGAGAAGCCTAGAGCCAATTAGCTGATATCTTGTTTCCATTCAAGTGGCAGGACCCAGGAGATGAACCAGGAGCCCAGAATTGGACACTAGACTTGCTGTGTTCTCAATAGATCTTTCTAAAGTAACTCTTTGACCAATAACTCTAATATGCTCCCAGTGGTAGCTAGTCTGAGTGAGATAGCTATGCTAAATTATCCTAATTAGGAAGATGCTTTATAATAGCTCAGATTTAAAGAAAGAATTGTATATTTGGAACTCACAGAGTACCTTCCCTAGTCTTGTTTCCTTTCTTACTCCCATTCCATCTCCCTTCTTCCCCTTCATTCTCTCTGCCATTTGCTCCAAGTGTGGTATTATCAGTTACTTGCCTACTCACAGCCTTTCTTCCATGAATGTTTACCTCAGTGCTATGGGAATGTGGCAATGAATGCCAGTTCTATGAATGAAAATGTAAAGAATGTCTATGTTTCTAAAAAGTAAACCCTGGAAGACACAATTCCATACATTTTGTTCTTTGGAATAAAAGAAGATCACTTCAAATTTGGTATGTCTTAATTTTTAAAAATCTACATGTGTGTAACTAGCCAATATTTATACCACCTCATAGTTTACTTTCACATCCATCATTTCTTTTGAAATGCATACCATCATTTCATTTGGTCATCAAAATGACTCAGTGATAGAAAGAGCAGGAACTATCATCTTATCCATTTTAAAAATTAAGGAATTGAGGCCTAAATACATTATACCCCTCTCTATCCCTGCTCGTCACTGCTATCTATCAAGTTCATGTGGATCATCAATATCACTTATTTATCACTTTAATCATCTGTGGTCAGCTGTCTTTTCTCAGAAGTTAATCCAAAATTTCACCACTCTCCAAAAAAATGTACTCTACCAACTCAGATCCCTTTTAATCTTGGCTTATGGCCTTACCTCCCTCTTCAGCAAAAATATTGGGCCAGTTATGAACTTCTTGGGAGTACCTCCAATCATGGCAGACTTGGTATTCTGTGGCAGCCTTCCACCTGAAAACAACCATAAAAGGTTTACAAATTTAAAAAATCTTTAAAGGCATTGGAGAGCTAACAACTAATGAAAAATATGGGACCATCATCTGGAAGAAGAAGGAAACCTAGACTGTAAAGCAATGCAAGGCAGAAGACAATAAAATGCTATTTTTCAAAAAGTGAACTGAAAGTGCTGAAAGAAAGTAACTTCTAACTTAGAATTCTATTTCCTATAAAAATATCCATCAAAAATGAAAGTGAAATAAAGACTTTTTGGACAAAAAAAAACTTCCTGAGAATTTGTTACCAGCACACCCAACTAAAGATTGTTCTTCAACAGAAGAAAAATGACCCCAGATGGAAGCTGGACAATGTGGAAAGGAATGAAGAGCAACAAAAATGGTAAATATGTATGTAAATCTAAATGATTATTGACTGTGTAAAATAATAATAATACAATGGAATTTAAAATATATAGAATTTAAACTCATTATATCAGTAGCAAATAAGGAGAGAGGAGGGTAAATGGAGTTAAAATGTTCTAAGGTTCTTGCATTATCCAAGAATTAAAAAAGTACTTTGATAAGCCATGGATGCTTGTGGTAACCACCAAAATAATAATAAAATAATATATAACTATCAATCAATAAAGGAGGAAATGGGAACTAATATTTCAAAAGAAAGCAAGAAAAGAGAAGCAAAGGGAAGAAAAATGGAAAAAGTGTAAATCAAGTAATAATAAGGTGGTAGATTTAAAACCAAATATATCAGTAATAACATTAAATGTAAACAGACTAAATGTTCCAATTAAAAGAAAAAGTGGAAAGTAGAAAAAACCAATTAGAGGCTCCTCACAAGAGACACACCTAAAATACAAAAAATACGCAATGCTTAAAAATGATAGAAAAAGATATATCATACGAACAATTACTAAAAGATAGCTGGAATCGCAGATGAAGATTTTAAGGCAAAAAGCATTGCTAGAGATAAAGATGGATTTTTTTCATAAGATAAAATAGTATTTTCACCAGAAAGGTAAAAAAAATAAATTTATATGCATATAATTATAAAATAGCCTCACAAATATAGGAAATGATGTGAACCACTTTAGCTTTCTGCTCTCCCACTTAAAAAATTATGATCCACAGGCAACTTCATTTCCTTTTCTCCAGGTATAGAGGAGGACTTTTCTCCTCCTTTCTAAATATAATCCTCTTATCCTCTCATGTCCTCCAGCAGCTTATTTCTTTTCAATTTGCTTACCTCTTGACTTTTCTTCCCACTCACCTGCTTCTTCTACTCAATATACAGACACCCCCAAGTCTCTCCCATCCTCCAAAATAAAAGCCCTTGATTCTGCATCTTCGTTTAACTATTTCATTGCCTTTCTTCTTCACTTCTAATCTAAGATTGCTTAAAGGACAATCTATGTTTGAATCCCTCACTTTTCATCTGCTACTCAACCCACAGAAATCAAGCTTCTGTCCCAACTTCTCTACTGAAACATCAGTCCTCAACTTATTTGATTTATCTGCAATGCATTTGATCACTTCTTTGAAACTCTTTCTTCCATAGACTTTGAGACACCATACTCTTTGAATTCTTCTCCCAATTACATGGCAATTTTTCTCAGTGTCCTTTATTGGATCCAGTTTGTTTTATCCATAAATGTTAGTATTCTCCCATATTTTATCCTGAGGTGATTTTTTTTCTCTCTGCTTCCTCTGCATCAATGTTTTTCAAGATATGGTCTTTTGATTATGCACATCAGAATCATTTAGAGGCACTGATTCTAAATGCAGACTCCTGGAGGGGTAGGGCTCAGGAATGTGCAATTTTTACAGAACTCTCAGTGATTCTGATGCAAACCAGTGTTTAAGAAGCACTGCACTTCCTTAGGTAATTTCACCTTAAGGAAACTCCTGTGGTTTTTAGCTATTACTCATATGCTGACAACTTCCAATTTATATCTCCACCTAGACTTCTCCCTTAAATCAAAACTCAATTATGATTAAAATTGTCTTCTAAAGAAGGCAGAGAGGTGATTTGGCTAAAGTCCATAAAGTTTTAAAGTATATGAATAATGTAAAATATCATAATTCAAACTACAAAGAGTACTACACTAGGAGATACAAAGTTCAGGTTGTAGTATTGGTTCTATTAATTAATAGCTTTGTGACCCTTGTCAATTCACTGAACTTCACGCAACTTCAAATTCTCATTTATAAAACTGAAAGGGTTAGTGTAAAAAAACTTTAAGCCATAAAACATTGGACAAGTTATTTAACTGCTCTTAGTTTTCTCAGATATATCATGGAGTTAATGATACTTACTCAATAAGGTTATTGTGAGGATAAATTGAAATTGGCTTAGCATATAAGAAGTACTCAATAAAAATAGAGTGAGAGAGATATCACTATTAGTTGTTTAAGGATCTTAGTGAATATTCTAATGCTTCATCTCTTAATAGGCTTTTGTTTATAGAACATTCCAATAAATTATTTATATTTTTACTTTCCCATCAAAAAGTAGAAATATAAATGAAATTAGACAAGTGACAATTTTCAAAATTTAATAAAAAGTGCATATATTCTGGGGGAATAAATATTCTTTCTGAATAAAAATGTTAAGAGTTAAGTGTAACTTGACTACCTTTGAAATAAATTTACTGTAAATCTACAAACACATAATTTTGATAAACAAGCATGATGAACTTTTATAAAAGTAAAAAAAATTGCAGGGATTACAAAGAAATATTTTGCCTCAAATTGATTTGCTCCAGAGAGGGAATAGAGCAACTTTTTCATTCATTGTTTGATTGATTGATTGATTTGATAATACTGTTTTGAGCACTTACTATGTGCTAGGTAATAAGGATGTGCTCCATCTCTCAAGTGCACAGTCCAACAAAGGGCTGGAAAGTAAAAGAGTTATTTTAACCTGGAAATAAGTCAGTCTTTAATTCCTTGATCATGGAGTCATTCTAAATGAATCCATCATAGGTCTCTTGTGGATGGTAAAAACCATAACAGGCAATCAAAGTATTATTTTGAGGGTAGATGACCCCAAATGGGAACCCAATAATTGATCTCAAAAGCAGACAATTAATAATATTTTGTAGAAGACAACATTCTGTGTGATTTTGATAGTTCTTTTGATTTATTATATGATGCTGTGGTACCACCACTGTTTGTCCAGCATAAATAAATATTTACCAATGACAACCAAGAAATTTCAGTAAAGCTCAATAATGAAGATACATTTCTTTCCCCAAGATAACTTTTCACAAATGTTTCTAATTAGAAACACTTATGTAGTTGATTCCAAAATAGTTATTTTGTTATGCCTGATAATCTGATTTTAAATAAAATTAACAGATGTCCTAATAATCCTGACCATTTTAAATTTGAACTGTGGACAAGTGGAATAGAATGGAGCTCTCTGTCTGGTGCAAGACAGAAAGCGGTTTTACATAATGTGGCCAACAGTGAACTAGGAGAAATCATATTGTTGTCTCAGAACTAACAATGACTACTTTTATTGATTTTAAATGATTGACTTCCCAATTACCTCTAGAGTTTAGGAAAACAAACAAAACACACACATGGATAAATGTAATTTTCTTTCTGCCTTCATGAATCTTTTTTTATAAAAACTGTTTTTAAGATAAACAAAGCCAGTTACTTGTTAAAGGTGTTAGAGACAGATTTTATTCAGTCAAAACTATTGCAATAGGTGAGAAACCTCAGTGTAACCTAAACTCAACTCTATCAAAGGAAAGGCAAGGGACTTTTTAAATGCTGGGGATATGCTAAAGAAAACTCACTAAAGGACATTAAGGAGGGGAGGGGAGCTATCTTCTTAAATGTTTGCATTTAAAAGAGATGGCTCCTAAGGTCCTCAAGAAGATAGTTCTGGGTGATAGATAATTTATATCTCAATAGGCAGAGAAAGGATTTATAATTGTAACCTTTTTAAAGTAACTGCTCTAATAGGGGGCTCAAGGGCCTATTGTCCTACCACAAGGTTTTAGCTGGAAGAAACAGTAAATTCTCTTGGCAGTTTGAGCTTTTTGAGGCAGGCATTATAAGGGGGGCTGACATTATCTTAGGAAAAGGACATCAAGCTGTTAGAAGCTATGCTAGAATCTTTTCAAGTCTCTTAGTGTGGGGTTTGGATAAAGTTATATGCCAAGGTTTTTGTAGTTCTCAATGTAACTTTCCATTTGTCATTCAGGGTGCTATAATTTAGTTCTCTAATGCCCAGAATTTTTCTAGTGATTCTTATTAAGTAGCACTTATTTATGTAATATATATAGGAAATTTATTATTAATAAATAAAATATTCTTAGAATGTTTTATTTAATAACTTAGTAATATCCAGATTAGTCTTCTTATGGTGGAAATATGTAATAAATAGGACTTGCAAATACATTGTCCATTATTGATTGGTAAAGCATGAATGTGGAGAATAGCATTAAAGATTTAAGTAGTGTTTATGTGGCACAAAATAACTATTTTGGTAGAGTTTTGGTCAAATTGATAGGTTGTTTTGGTATTAGTAGGACCAATAGCTCAATCAGAATATTTCAGGAGATATCTTATGGAATTCAAATGTATGGGTGGCCCTGGCCCAAGAAAAATGTTATTTAATGGTACAGCATGTGAATAGATCAGTATATTTGATCTTTTGAACAAAAACCCATACTTCATATCGTTCCAAATACTCTCCTTAATCAAAAGTCATCTTACCTGGATCCTATTCAGAGGTAATATAATAATCAGCACTAAAAGTTTGGCTAAATATTTGTGTTTTATGAAGGGTTTTGGAGATGTTGTGTTATCCTAAAGAAGCAGAAGTAATAATAAGAGAAATTTTTTTTTTTCATTATAAGTATGAAACCTTTACTGTGAATGCAATTACAGACACAAATGCAAGTATTCTCTCAGGGAAAGCAGCTAGACTTTCTCCAATTTACAGGATAAGAAAACCTTGGGAAAGGAAGCAGTGGGTACAGTTTGTACTAAAACACACATAAGAAAGCAGAAGTCTTTTGGGTAGATTCCCAGTAATGGGATTGCTGGGTCAAATGGTAGTTCTACTTGTATGTCCTTAAGGTATCTCCATATTGCTTTCCACAGAGCTTGCGCTAGTTTGCAGTCCCACCAGCAGTGTATGAGTGTTCCTACCTCTCCGAATCCATGCCAACATTTATTGTTTTGGGTCTTTTTGATAACGGCCAGTCTCACGGGAGATAGGTGATATCTCATTGTGGTTTTGATTTGCATTTCCCTGGTGATTAGAGATGTTGAGCATTTTTTCATATGTTTTTTGGCCATTATTCTGTCTTCTTTTGCAAAGTTTCTGTTCATATCCTTTACCACTTTTTTTAATT
>NW_012142968.1:312515-320075 GCF_000956105.1 Propithecus coquereli | reverse complement strand
GAATTCAGCAGCACATCAAAAAAATAATTCACCATGACCAGGTGGGCTTTATTCCAGGGATGCAAGGCTGGTTTAACATACGCAAATCTATAAATGCAATTCACCACATAAATAAAAGCAAGAACAAAGACCATATGATTCTTTTGATAGATGCAGAAAAGGCATTTGACAAAGTCCAACAAGAGAAATTTTAAAGATGGTAAAAATCACTTTCTCAAGCTTCTTTGGGAATATGTATTAATAGATAGCATCAACGTACTCAGAATTTACCAGCTATGAAGATAAAAACATAGGAGACACTTTATCCAATGTGTAAATACCTAACTGGGAGATGGACTGCCTCCTTCCCAAAATGTTTACTTCTATTCATAAAATAACATTTCCTTAAATTCCACTAGTTTTTATCCTCAAATTATAACAATCTTAATTTTAACAAGATATCACCTTTGGCTGTCTGCCACTTGTTTTGTTTTCCCAAGCAATCAATGTGAAGTTAACATCTATTTGTGCCACTGGAGTGAAATTTTCCTTGGGCTTCAGTGGAAGTGCCAAGTATCTGGTATGGATTAAGAGGGTATATAATCTATCTGCTTCAACCATAATGAATAAGTGTCCCAAATGCTTCCCAATTTCTTTCCCTTCCAATTTTCTGACTCATGGGGCATTACAAGTCTTTCCTTTCTTCTTTGTTCAAGTTGACAGGAAAGAGAAAATGAGGGCAGGGAAGAGATGGAAAATAAGAGTTCACCTCTGTGTCAGCAGGAAATTTTAATTCCCTAGTGTGACGAGGGATATTGACTCTTCTGCCAACAGACTTTGCTGTCTAAAGATACAAAGGTCAAAAGATAGTTAACACTTCCATATAATGCCATACAAATGGTGCTCCATTGACAGCTATCTCCACCAGGGTATCACTTCTCAATTGTGCAAATAGATTATATTTACTACACACATATTTGTGCTTAGGCTAATGGAACCCTGGATAACAGAGCAGCTATTCCTAATGCTTCTCCCAGAAGATCCCTCAAGAATATACTTTGTCTGACTGACTCCTTTGGAAAATTAAAGTAAATTTTAGAAATTCTACACACTTACAATTAGTTTCATATTCAAGTTCCTTTCTCTTTAAAATGTGGCATTTATTACAGAAGCTCCATGAGAGATAAGAAAAAATGTGTTCATCATTATATGCACATACATACATATATACATATAAGTATTTTCTGTCAGTCTTTCTCTGCTCATTTAAAAGTAAAACATAAATAGAATAACATTAAGATTCAGGTTTTTTCCCATTGAAACTACTTTTATGGATCCTTTTCTGATTAATGTGTTTACTAGTAAATAGGCTTGATCTCTCCCTTCTTGCATCTGTCAGAAACATGGCCATGTTCTTGATTTTCATAAAGAACAATCTGAAGTTATTATTTTTTGTTTCGCTGGTGATATACTCTGGTGATTATGGTATATATGGCCCGACTTGAATATAGAGAGACTATGCTATCTTTCTGTATTCATTTATTTTTTGACCATTAATTGTATACCTACAATATGTCAGGAACAGTTATATGTGAAGCAGTGAACAAAATCTGACACCCTACTCTCTAAAAAAACTAATAATTAATAGTGTTTATTTATATGAATGATACATTTCCTCCCTTTATTTTCCCTATTGCTGTTGCCCTCTATAAATTTTCTTACTTCAGGGAAAAGCACAAAGGGAAATGTGAGTGTATCCCTGCTCAAAGTAAGTAGCATTTATCAATATTTCCTCTAAACTCATGTAACTCGTTCTGTAGGTACTTATGAATAATATTATGATTTGGTGTAATAATTTTCTCTTCAAAAGCCAGCAACATTTATAACAGTTATTAATGTTAAGTAGATTGGGTTTCCGCATTTTCATATTCAGAGAATCACAAGAAACATTATTAATACATGACTTATATGTCAATAGCACAACTAATTATTAATACATAGATAATTACGATGGATATTGGGGCATCGTGAACTCTGCAATAAATAATCCATAGTTAGGGAGCCTATGGGGCAAAAAGCTTCATTTCAGCTTTTTGCATTCAGTTTTTATAGTATCTTAATTCCAACAAGAAATTGAAATAATAAATAATTCTAACACTCGGGTATTCCTCATTATAGCACCATTCTAAGTGTTGTATATATATTAAGACCTTTAAATATATACAGGATCCTTATGAAATAGGACTATCATTAACCTAATTTTATTGATGAGGAAACTGGAGTGTTTAAATAACACTCCGAACACAAATTTGGCATCAAATTTAAAAAGGACTTTTAGGATAAAACAATGCTATTACATTGTACCATTTAGCATGAACCTTCCATCCAAGCTATGACATGATATTTATCCTCCAAACTTTCCTGTACAAAGGAAATATCATTGCAAAATAATTCCAGTTGAGATGCCTCAGAGGTTCTATTGTTGTGTTCCTTATAGATTGAATGCAACTAGTTAATGTTTAAATATGGGCCACTAGATTTTTGGAAAAGAGTACCCCTGCTTCCAAGTGCAGCTTTCCTTGTCCCAATTTCAGTGCTTTTCAAAATCCACGGCAAATTAAATTAATTGGCTATTTCTAATGAAAAACTGCATAACAAATTTTCAATATCACTTCATTCTTAGGAAATCTCTACAGTATAATTTGTGTTTTTATGCAGGTATTCACAAAAACACATTAAAGGGGAGCATCCTTTTTTATTGGCTTTGACTAAGTTTTGCTTAATTTAATTTCATTTAACTTGGCACTTTATGATCAATCATGAATCCTTACAATCTGTTGAAATGCCAAAGTAAGTGTCATCCCAATGCCATTGTACAAACATATTGGATTTATTTGTATATTTCAATATTGAAAGGAGCTTGTTTGTGTAGAATTAACCACCCATGTATACAAATTAATTCTTTTTCTGCTCTTTCTTAAGGGATGTATATCAAATTAACATATGACAACCTGCCTACAATCCTTCACAGCTTATGAGTTTTTCTAGGGTATGTTTTTATACACAAGTTACTGTTTCACTACGTTGCATATACTCTGCCTTTGGGGATTTAATGTAGGCATTCTGCTTCCCCCACTTTAATTTTCCCTTAAATTTACTGTGTTATGTTTGTTTAGTTACCTAAGGACAAGAGAAAGCCAAAAGAATGAATAAATTTTTAAATGTTTATCAACAATGGGTTTTCAAATAAATATTATTTCTCAAAACAATGTTTTCTAATCTGAATATAAAGCCTGTTTCATATATATATATATATATGTAGACGCATATACATATCTTGTCATTAAAGTTAAAATAATATTAAACTTAACTTTTTAATCACTTTTATTATTTAACCAAAGAATTGAATTGAATCGTGATCTTCTCTGACATAGTTCCCAGGAGATGACATTAGAAATATGTTCAAGGTTTATAAACCAGGCCAGTATATCCACTACCACCATCATCATCCCTCATACATTTAAGACTTTTATATTCACAATGTTTTGAAACTTATTAGTTTGTGTTATTAATTTTTATGCCAACTCTGTAAAAATGGTAGAAGTGGTTATTTTGTTCCCATTTTATATATGAACAGCTGTGGCTCAGGTTTGTCCAAAGCAACTCAGCCAGTAAAAAGGAGATTATATAGTCATCCCCTGTCTTCTGATAAAATAAACTATTAAATATATTTTACTATGCTAGAGCAGAGTTTCTCAAGCTCGGTAAAACTGGCATTTGTGACTGGATAATGGTTTGTTTTGGGTATGTTTTGGTGCAGGGGAAGGGTCCTGCCTGTGGTTGTAGGACTTTTAGCAGCATTCCTCGCCTCTGCCTACTACATGCTAGTAGCACCTCCCCTGTTGTGACAACCAAATATGTCTCAAAACATGGCAGATGTCCCCAGAGTCAAAATCACTACAGGTAAAGAGGATGTTTAAATAGGAAAATGTTCTGAAAACCACAAAGAGGCTTGTAGGGATGACTACTAAGATGCTAGCTTTAAGGTATCAAAATTCGTTATTTCTCCTTATAACACAAGTTGCACTTTTCAAAAATAAAAACATTTATTTTAGCTAGGAGATTTTTAAAAACTGAATAACTAATAACTGCACTCCTAATAACTGCACATCAAAGCAGTGTTTATTCATGAAATAATCAATAACTGATCATGTCCCTTGGCTATTAAGGAAACTAATTCATAATTAAGTATCTGATGTTGGCAGGGCGCGGTGGCTCACGCCTGTAATCCTAGAACTCTGGGAGGCCGAGGCGGGCGGATTGTTTGAGCTCAGGAGTTTGAAACCAGCCTGAGCAAGAGCGAGACCCCGTCTCTACTAAAAATAGAAAGAAATTAATTGGACAACTAAAAATATATAGAAAAAATTAGCTGGGCATGGTGGCACATGCCTGTGGTCCCAGCTACTTGGGAGGCTGAGGCAGGAGGATTGCTTGAGCCCAGGAGTTTGAGGTTGCTGTGAGCTAGGATGATGCCACGGCACTCTAGCCCGGGCAACACAGTGAGACTCTGTCTCAAAAAAAAAAAAAAAAAAAAAGTATCTGATGTTAACCTACCTATATCAAAGAGTAGACTTGGAAATAGACCAAAATTAGGGATTTAAGTCACAGTATCTCCTTTTCTTCATGATCATTTTTATAAAGGAGGCGATTTAGGATTTAGTCCTTGAATACTTGGTAAGATTTGGACAAACAGGGTGGAAAGAGGTTATTCACAGCCAAGAAATCAGTATAAGCAAAGACATTGAACTTTTGCAATGACGTTGTGTTTGGGTTAGTATATCAGCCTGATTAGAGAAAAGAATTTGTGTTTGAAAATATTTAGAAATACAGTTGGAAATGTAGAATATGATGAGGCTAAGGATTTTACTATAAAAAATACATCTGTATCTTTAGACAATAAGATCATTTCAGGTTTTTGAGCAGTAAAGTAAAATGATAAAAGTGGTAAGGAAGATGTAACCAGATGGACTGGAGAATAAAAGGACTGAGGGCAGGGAAACCAAATAGGTGGCATTTTATTGAATCAAGGTATGAGGGAGGGAGAGAGCTAACATTTAAAATGTCTACTATGTACCAGGGACTGTGCTGTTTTAATTTATTATCTCATTGAATCTCTTTGAATTTCCATAGAAATCCCATTTCCCAAATGAGAATGTGATTAGGAGAGTTAACTCATTTGTCAAAATTTACCCTGCTAGCCAGGTGCCTGATATAAGATTACATTCCAGCTCTGCCATACTTACAGATAGCAATGGAAGAGTAGAGGGAGGAATTAATGCAAGAGACATTATGTCAGACCTAAGAATATGATATCCCAAAGTATAGCATCTTGTCATACTGAATATTTTAAGTTCAAGGAGGTTGAAAAACTACAGAAGCAAGAAGGTCACTCTCTTACCTTCTCTTGCCTTTCTCCCCTAAAACAATGTCATAAAATAATTCTCTGACCTACCTGCCCTGAAAGTAGATGATAAGACCCTCATGCCAAAGGGGTCCTACCCTATACCCTGAGGCCAAGAAGAATCTGAATACACAGTCCTTGCTAAATCCCCCCCCCCGTTTATTACCATTAGATCATACCCCTTTGTCCTCCAATAATACTTCTGCATGACTGTTCATAAAATTGTACAGTTGTCCCTGGGTCTTAGGGTCTTCATTTCTGAAAACCCTGATGTCACATAAAACTTATATTAAATAAATTTGTTGTGCTTTTCTCTTGTTAATCCATGTTTTGTTATGGGGTCTCAGCCATGAACTTAGCAATGGTTAAGGAAAAGACTACTTTTTCTCCCCTACAACTGCAAAGACTAAATCAATAAGACTTAGTAATACTATTTAAGGCTAGGCTTGAAGTTTAGAAAGGTGGATAATAAAGGTTACTCCTTGCTTCTTTGAACAGCTGTCAAGCCAGAATTATACTTGGCAGTCTCAACTAAAGGTGGAAAAATAACGTTATTACTTGCAAAGCTGCCTTGTTTCGAGGCCATTCTAGATTAGTTGATGTAAAAGGATACTGCACTTTAGATAGACTCTACAGCTAGCCAAGCCCCACACCATCTTCAGCCTGGAGGAATCTAAGCAAATAATTTCATTTTGGGGTGACATTATTTTTCACATTGTTGGGCAAACAAATGGTCAGAAGTTCTGAACCAGAGTTTCTTAGGATACTGGAAGTGAATTCATTGGCAGTACAATAGCACTATCTCCTTATGTTCTTTGCAGTATTGGAAGCACTTTGATGATTTTATTCAGTCTTCTATAAATTGTACTAGGCTGGAAACGTAAAGACCTATTATATCTAGAAATATGCCTAATCATTCACTAGCTTGTATGTGTTCATTATTTATAATTTTCAGGTAAATGAAATAGTCCTAGAGTCTATACCTATATGTAGTTTTGACATAAACATAGTCATTGTCATGGGATGGAAGGATTGTTAATTCATCCATGAAATTACCTTTGATGATAAGATGCTCAATTTGAAAGCCAAAATGTAGGTGTAAATGGCATATTGAAGTGCTAATGGGAGTAATCCTTTAGTTAGACAGAATGGATTTTGTTACTTGAGACCAATATGCATTCTCTTTGTATTGAGCCTTTGAAAGGAATACATGAAAACATGTTGTAATACAAAGAATAAGAAAATTATCTGGCTTTGGGACTATTTCATACAAATTTTTGGAAACCAAGACAAAATGCATTTTAAGCAGGCATTAGATGAGTGCTAAACCTTTTCAGCCTTTTCATCTACATTTAGAGAAAATCTTAATGCTAAATAATCAGATTTGAAACTGTTATTATAATATAACTCATTAATGTAATGTATTTGCTAAATAGCTAATTTGACCGTTTTAAATTTAAGCATAAAACTATCATGTACTGTACATAGTTAGTTAAATGAAGAAAAGTTTTTTTTTGTTTGTTTTTTTTGTTTTTTTTGCAGAACTCCAAAAGCATCATTTTAGAGTTTAAACTGCATGTGCGTACTTTACTCTGGCACCGTTTTTGATATTTTCTGGGACTCAGCACTTTGTATTTTTTTTTCTTCATTTTGTAGTGAGCAGAAAATAAAGGACAAGAAAATGAGCTGAGTGCACCCACAACTAGTAATAGAGACCTAACTAACTTTTTCAGTATTAATGTCCTATTCAAACAACTTTTTCAGTTTGATAACATTGAATAAAAGACTTTTCCACAGAGATGATTAGAAAAGTTTGGTTTGGTTTGGTTCTTAGTAAAAGACAACAAAAAAATTAGCTTCATAATAAGACTAAGACTGAAAATTCAGGAGTTCTTCTCTGAATATATTTTTATTTAAAGCATTAGTGATTTTCAAAACATGTTTGTATATGTAAATATTTTTCTAATTATTAGCTGATAAAATGGATCAGCCTACTTTAAAATTTCTACTTTTAAAAACGAGGAACCCTTTCCTTAAGTAACTGGTACTTTAAAATAATACCCATAACAAATTCTCTTAATACAGAAATGATGAATGGCTGTAGAAAGTGCACAGACTTG
>NW_012142968.1:307083-310090 GCF_000956105.1 Propithecus coquereli | reverse complement strand
CATATTTGAAACACGGACTTGGGGGGAGGGGAACCAAGGGCAACACACGTAACCTAAACATCTGTACCCCATAATATGCTGAAATAAAAAAAAAATTAAAAAAAAACTCAAAGAATAATAGTAAATTTAAGTTCTAAGCCTAGAGGTCGGCAAAAATGCATAGTAGTTCTTGAGTGTGTGTGATATTCTCCTCCATTCTTGGCAAATCTTATCTGAGCCAAATAGGGAGGAAATCATCTTACCACAGAACTAGATGAGATTTCCAGGAATATAACTACTTTTACTGAGTCCTTCAGTCATTCTGACATCGTCAGAATTTTGGCTTCCATACTGAAGGCCTGGTTTGAATTTTAGAGTGTTCGAATACAATCTCTTAGAATAGATAGCTGATGAGTACAGTGTCCACTTAACACCCCAAGTGTTCCTTTAGTATTTTTCTGCTATTGAATTCTATTTTGAATCCTATTTTGATGTGTATCACCCGAGTATCAACTTCCATCAGAAAGTTTTGATGAAAGTTTGATGAAAGTTTTGATATTGTATAGTACAAATACTATACAATATATGCAGATCTACATAGAATATTATATTCATGGTTGCTATGACTATTTAAAAATGATCCTGGCATGTTAAAAATTAGCTCCACTAGGAAATGCGAATGAGATGATGATCCCTTATAACATACTACAAAAGGAATTTCTTTGCTTAACTTTCTTTTAATTTGGTTAACAGGAGACCAGAAATCAACATCATTAGAATTATTGAACTAGCTCTGATTTCATACAGTCCACATATTTTAACAATATGAAATGCAATGAAGAATCTCTTCCATAAGCATATGTGTGCATATCCACATAGAGAGTGGAATAATAGACATTGGTGACTCAGTAAGGAAGGAGGGTGGGAGGAGGGTGTGGAATAAGAAATTACCTAATGGGTTCTATGTATACTAATTGAGTGACAGTTACACAAAAAGCCCAAATGTCACCACTATGCAATATATCCTTCTAACAAAACCGCACTTGTACCCGCTAAATCTATAAAAATAATTTAAAAGTAGGAAATAGAAAAGCAATAAATTAATTCAATGAAGTAAAACATAGTGTCTCCAATTAAATATCAGACTGTTTAAAAGCAATATAAAATATTAACATGGAGAGGTAGTGCTCACAATGAAAGCAGAATGATACTGAAGATTACCATGGGAAATACATAAGCTGGCCTAAATTCCTTCCATTAAAAAAGGATTGAATTATAATGAAAAAATGTGTCATATATATGTGTGTATACACAATGGAATAGTATTATTATTAAGCCTTATAAAAAGGAGATACTACCATTTGTGACAATATCGATGAACCTGGAGGACATTATGCTAAGTGAAATAAACAAGACACAGAAAGAAAAATACAGTATGATCTCACTGATATGTGGATTCTGAAAAAAAAAGTCAAATAAATAGAAATAGAGAGTAGAATGGTGGCTACGGGCATAGGGAATAGGGAAAATAGGGAGAAGTAAGTCAAAGGGTATAATACAAATTTGTAGTTAGGATGAATATGTCTGGAGATCTAATCTACAGCATGAGGCTATAGTTAATAATATTATATACTGAAAATTTGCTAAAAAGGGTAGATTTTAAGTGTTTTTACACATACATATACATACACATAAGGTAACTATGAAGTTGGTGGATAGGTAAATTACTGTAGTAATCATTTTACCATGTATATCTATATCAAAACATCACATTGTACACTTCAAATATATATAAAAAGTAGATTTTTTAAAAACAATAAAATTGTATTCATAGTAAAAGAAAAGGAGTTGACTCGTGACTGAACTAGCTGTACTATATCTATAATCTCTCCCTTCACATTATTCATATGCATTTTAGAATTTTTCTATATTCACCTAATGCTTAGTAACAGTTACATGCTGTGAGAAATACTTTTTAAAATTTATTTTCCTTTTTTTGGCTGAGGTGTATCATTTTGGTTGACAGCAACTCTCAAACTTAAGTGTGTAGCAAAATTTTCTGATGAACTTGTTAAAATTCAGACTACTGGACTCCACCCCTATAATATCTCATTTCAGTAAGCATTTGGTGGGGCCCAAGAATTTATTTTAATAACAACTCCCCAAGTGATGCTGATGCTTCCAATCTGAGGACCATACTTTGAGAATCATTGGTATAGTCAATAGCAAGAGTACAGGCTTTAGAACTACCCGAACTGGGTTTCAATCTTGTTTCTTCCAAATCACTTAATTCCTCTGAGATCATCTGCAACTTTGTTTGTTGTACTTTAAGGAATACTCTCAAATACAAAGCCTGCCAAATAGTAGGCACTCTAAAACATAGTGGCTATTATCAGTATTTTACTTTTCATATAACCTTAGGTTATTGAAATAAGATAACTCTTAATTTCATTATTCAATTTTACTTATTCAGGTCATAATTATTAAAGAATACAATTTTTTCTTAGTGTCCCCCTGGACAAAAGGAAAGCTGAATCTTTACATTTCTTTTATTGACACCAGGATGGGCATTATACAGATTGTCTCTGTCTCTTCTCCCTCCCCACAACCAGTAACAATTCCAGCCTTGGCAAGCTATAACCCACGGGTAGGTATGCAAACAATAAAATTCCATGACAGAATCTAGGGGTTTCACATTTCTCTTCTGAATCTCCTATGATATACAATACTGAACTTACTAGTACACTTCCAGGGAATCACAAGACATCCTGATATAGAGGTAGAAGAACTACTAGCCACTATAGATACATTCTACAGTTTTTTTAAAAAAAAATATTTTCTCCTTACAGCTGTACCAAGTAACTACAGCAGCCATTGGGACATGGTGATTGGTTATACATTTGGCCTCAACCTATAAAGTTGGCAAAAGATAGAAAGGAACTCTAAAAGAAAACCTATGATCTAATTGTAAAACACCTCCTATATAAAATCATAAAATATTAACAATAAAAGGAATCATCTCTTCCAA
>NW_012142968.1:293111-295797 GCF_000956105.1 Propithecus coquereli | reverse complement strand
CATTGACTTTATAATAAAGTTTCTCTTACGATAAAGCAATATACCAATTTGTCTCAATTTAGAACAACAGAGTTCAAATTGAAAAAAAGTTAGTGATCTGAATAGACAGTTTGTAGAAGTCACATATCAATCGCACTTCACATAGTGTTATACTGAACATTTATTATATAAAGAATTACAAAAGCAACATTGGCAAAACAAATATATTACAAAAAATTATGGATCTTTCCAAATGTACAATCAATAATTTTTTGGAAATAGTTGATCTATTGATGGGATACTTGGTTAAATATATTTAGTTATTATATGTTTGGTTTCTTGTTATGGAAATCGATGTGCTTTTTATTTAATAAAGTCATTTCTCTTGAGACATGTTTTCATTTTTGTCATCTTAACTAAATTTCAAAATAATTATACTTAAAGATTAAAATCACTAAGTAATTGAATATAATAACTAAATACATTTTCCTACTTAGTGGATTCAGATCTCCCACTTCTAAAAGAGTATAGTTCATGGTTTTTATTGACTTTTTAATAGTAATGATTAGAAAACTTTGGTTTGATTCAATTCCTAGTAAAACACAGCAAATGAAACAGCTTCATAATAGAAAGTGCAAAAGTAAGCTTCATAATAAAATGTGGCAAAATTAAGAAAGAAAGGTTGATTTAAAATTGTGCACATTGCCCTAATTATACACGACCTTGAACTTAAAATATACAGGTTTAAAGTATGTTTTGAAAGCACAAATTAATGTATCATTTAGGACTTTAATCAAATTCACTTATTTACTTGGTGTTTTATGTCAGAGGAGTTTAGAAAAAATATTGAACCTTAAGTCCTACCCACTCCTTCCTTTGGCAGCTAATTTATTTTATTAGTGTTTGAAACTTAGTTTGGTTAATTTATATTCCTATCCTGAGATCTGAGTTAGAGGAAGATAAAGCTATTTGATATTTGCATGCTGTTTGGTAGACACTGATAATTTTTTTTGCAAATATTTTATAGAAAAGCAAAGACAATAGTTCTTTTTGGGTTTGGTAGAATTGACTTCTAATTTTCTTCTAGGATTGAAGTCTAATTTCATAACCAGTGTAGATACAGAGAATTATGTAAAATTAGAAATCTCTTTGTGCATTACCACTCTAAGTGTACTTTCCCATCTAGTCTCTCATTTGATCCTCACCACAACACGGTGAAATAATCTGAGTAAGAAGTACTATTCCATTTACAAATGTGCCAATCAGCAATAATTAGAGCTAATATTTGATGAACAGTATGCACACATCATACATATTATGTCATTTAATCCTCACAATGACTGAGTGAAATGTAAGTGCCATTATACATAAGGAAAGTGAACCTTACAGAGGCTGTGTTTGTTTCCTAGGGCTGCCATAACAAATTTGTCACAAATTGGGTGGCTTAAAGCAACAGAAATTTATTTTCTTACAGTTCTGGAAGCTAGAAGTCTGAAAGCAAGCTGCCAAGAGGGTCATGTTCCTTCTGAGGGCTCTAGGGAAGAAATCCTTCTTCGCCTCCCTCAGTTTCTAGTGGATGCTAGCAACCATTGGTGTTCCATAGCTGTAGCTACTTCACTCCATTCTCTGCCTCTATTGTCACATGTTCTTATTCTGTTTGTATGTCTGTCTATCTCCAAATGTTTCTCTCCCTTATAAAGACAGCAGTCATTGGATCGGAGCCCACCTTAATCCCGTGTGATCTCATCTTAACTTGTTAACATCAGCAAATACCCTATTTCTAAATAAGGTCACATTTATACATACCACAGCTTAGGATTTTAACATATTCTTTTGGTGGACACTATTCAGCCCACAACAGAGTTTAAGGAAACTACCCAAAGTCACAAAGCTAGTAAGTTGCATAGTAAAGAATTAGACTCAGTCTGACCCAAAAGCCCATGTTGTTGAATACTATGTTCCACCGTCCCTAAAAGTCAAACTGATTACTTACCCTTAGCTAGTTACATGACAAAGCTATGACCAAAGTCAAAGTTTTCTTGACTTCTAACCTAGATTATCATATTCCTACTGCATGATGCTACCTTGAATATTACTTGAAAATAAAAGTTTTATTGTTATAGATATTTTTGAAGAATTTGCTTCTACATTGGAAGATCAGACAAATTAAGCATAGTGTTTTTGCTTATTTACAAAGGCTGAGGGAACTTGTCATGACTCAGTGTTTCTCACAATTTTCCCCTAAAATGTCCTTACGGAGATAGGAATAAATGTATCTCCTCCAGCTCAAATCTTGCGGTATCATGAAAAGTTTCCAGGAATCAGATCAAAATGTTCTTTACTATAGCCTTATTTTTAATTTTTGCCAATTATATGTCCAAGTATAGCTTCATTTAAAATTAATATTGTCACTTACATAGAATAAAATTGACTCCCCAGGAGGAAGGAACATGTGGTGTCAAGTACCCCCAGGCATACCACTACCAACAACAGGTACTACAGTAGAGTCTGGAAGTTTTCTGATTTAAATAATTGGTATTAACTAATCAACACATAAATGCACATATCAGAACAACATTATTGGATGCTGGGGAAGGGGGAGGGCGGTGGGAAGAGGGGGGAGGAGGGAGGAGGGGACGGGTATTTGTATACACAAGGAGTGCAATGCGCACTACCCGAAGGATGGACATATTTGAAACACGGACTT
>NW_012142968.1:264122-289881 GCF_000956105.1 Propithecus coquereli | reverse complement strand
GGGATACAAAAGTTTAGGTTACACATATTGCCTTTGTCCCACCTGAGTCAGAGCTTCAAGTGTGTCCATCCCCAAGACAGTGTGCACTGCACCCATTAATTCGCAGTCACACCAGCAGTGTAAGAGTGTTCCAATCTCTTTGCATCCACACCAGCATTTGTTGTTATGGGACTTTTTGATAAAAGCCATTCTCACTGGAGTTAAGAGATATCTCATTGTGGTTTTGATTTGCATTTCCCTGATGATTAGGGAATCAGCAATTTTTTATGTGTTTGCTGGCCATTATTCTGTCTTCTTTTGCAAAGATTTTGTTTGTGTTCTTTGCCCACTTTGTAATGGGGTTGTTTGATTTTTCCTTGTTGATTTTCTTAGATTCCATACAGATTCTAGTTATCAGCCTTTTATCGGATGTGTAGCATGCAAATATTTCTCCCATTGTGTAGGCTGTCTACTCATGTCTACTCATTATAATGGTTGTTTACTTGGCTGTGCAGAAGCTTTTTAATTTAATCGGGTCCCATTTATTTATTTTTGTTTCTGCTGTGATTCCTTTGGGGGTATTCTTCATAAATTCTTTAGCTAGGCTGATGTCTATATGAGTTTTCCCAACATTTTCTTCTAGAATTCTTGTGGTTTAGTGTCTTAGGTTTAAGACAATTGTACATCATGAGTCGATTTTTGTGAGAGGTGAAAGATGCAGATCCAGTTTCAATCTTCTACATGTGACTATCCAATTTTCCCAGCACCATTTATTGAATAGGGATTCTTTTCCCCAATGTATATTTTTGTCTGCTTTGTCAATGATGAGATGACAATATGAGGATGGTTTTATATCTGGGTTCTTAGTCCTTTTCCAAAGGTCTGTGTCTCTGTTCTTGTGCCACAACCATGCTGCTTTGGTTAATATAGCCTTTTAGTATAGCTTGAAGTCTGGTAGATTGATGCCTCCTAATTTGTTCTTTTTGCTTAAGGTTGCTTTGGCTATACAGCGTCTTGTCTGATTTCATACAAAGTGTAGAATTATTTTTTCTAGATCTGTGAAAAATTATATTGGTAATTTGTTAGGGAATGCATTGATTCTTTAGATCAACTTACGTAGTATAGACATTTCAGCAATATTAATTCTGATGATTCATGAGCATGATAGGGTTTTCTGTCTGTTTACATTGTCTACAATTTCTTTTCTCAGTGTTTCATAGTTCTCCCTATATATGTCTGTTACCTCCTTCATTAATTGTATTCCTAAATATTTAATTTTCTTTGATGCTGCTGTGAAATGTGTTGCATCTTTTATTTGATTCTCGGCTTGACTGTTATTGGCATATATGAAAGCTACTGATTTGTGTGCATTGATTTTGTATCCTGAGACTTCACAGAATTCATTTATCAATTCCAGGAGTCTCTTGGTTGAATCTTTGGCATTTTCTAGATATAATATAATAACGTCAGCAAAGAATGAAAGGTTGACCTGTTCTGCCCCCATCTGTATACTCTTGATTCTCTGCTCTTGTATGATTGCTCTGGCAAGGACTTCCAGTACTATGTTGAATAGAAGTGGAGATAGTGAGCAACTTGTCTGGTTCCAGTTCTAAGCAGGAATGCTTTCAATTTTTCCCTGTTAAGTATGATATTAGCTGTTGGTTTAGTATATATGGCTTTAGTAATTTTGATATATGACCCATAAATGCCTATTTTGTTAAGAGTTTTTAACATAAAAATGTGCTGAATTTTGTCAAATGCTTCTTCTGCGTGTATTAGGAGGATCATATAGTCTTTTTTTTTTGCTTTTATTTATATGGTGAATTACATTTATAGATTTGCATATGTTGAACCATCCTTGCATCTCTGAGATGAAGCCCACCTGGTTATGATGAATTATTTTTATGTAGTTGAATTCAGTTTGCTAAGATTTTATTGAGAATTTTCAAATCTATATTCATAAGGTATATTGATCTGTAGTTTTCTTTATTGTTGTGTCCTTTCTGGCTTTGGTATCAAGGTGATATTGGCTTCATAAAATGAGTTGGGGAGGATTTCATCCTGCTCAATGTTGTGGAATAATTTCTGCAGTATAGATACCACTTCATGTGTGTCAATTTGGTAAAATTCAGGTGTGAACCTGTCTGGTCCGGGACTTTTTTTATTGGAAGATTTTTTTATTGCTGCTTCAATTTTGGTACTATATATTGGTCTGTTCATGAATTCTGTTTCTTCCTGACTGAGACAAGAGAGGTTGTGGTTTTCTAAGAAGCTATGCATATCCTCCATGTATGTAAGTTTTGGGGCATAGAGATTTTGATAGTATTCAAAGATGATATTTTGTATTTCCATGATATCTGTTGTGACATCTCCTTTTTTGGTTCTCATTTGAATTCTTAGACTCCTTTCTGTTCTACTTCTGGTCCATCTAGCAAGAGGGCTGTCAATTTTGTTTATATTTTCATAGAATCAACTTTTTGTTTTATTAATCTTCTGTATAGTTCCTTTTTTATTGATTTCATTTAGTTATTCTCTGATCTTGGTAATCTCTTTTCTTCTGCTGGGTTTAGAATTGGTTTGCTCTTCCTTTTCCAGATCCTTGAGACAGTTCATTAGTTTGTTGATTTGTAATCTTTCTATCTTTTGGATATGGGCATTTAATGCTATTCATTTTCTTCTTGGGAATGCTTTTTCTGTATTCCACAGATTTTGATAACTTGTGTCCCTATTATCATTTAGTTCAAAGAATCTTTTGATTTTCATCTGGATCTCCTTCTTGAGTCATTCAGCAATAGACGGTTTAATTTCCACATCTTTGTGTAGAGGCGAGTGTTTCTGTTGGAATTAATATCTGATTTTATTCCACTGTGGTCTGAGAAGATACAGGGTATAATTTCTATTTTTTAAAATTCATTGAGATCTGTTTCGTGGCCTAGGATGTGATCAATTTTAGAGAAGGTTCCATGAGCTGATGAGAAAAAAAGCATATTCAGTGTTGTTTGGGTACAATGTTCTGTAGATGTCTATTGGGCCCATTTGTTCTAGAGTTCTCTTTAAGTCCATGTTTCTTTGCTTATTTTCTGCTTGGAGGGTATGTCCCATTCTGTCAGTGGGATGTTGAGATCCCCATCTATTATGGTATTGCTGTCTATTATGTTGTTTAGATCAATCAGGATTTCCTTTATGTATCTGGGCACTCTTGTGTTGGGTGCATAAATATTTAGGACTGTTAAGTCTTCTTGTTGGATTTTTCCCTCCACCACTATATAGTGACCATCTTTGTCTTTCTTTACTTTTGTTGCTTTACAGTTTATGTTATCTGATTTAAGAACGGCTACCCCAACTTTCTTTTGGTTTCCATTTGCCTGGTAATTTATTTTCCATCCCTTCACCTTGAGTCTGAATGCATCTTTTTGGGTAAGATGTATTTCTTGGAGATAGCAGGTGCTTGGCTTGTGTTTTTTAACCCATTCAGCCAGCCTATGTCTCTTTAGTGTACAATTCAAGCCATTCAGATTTATTGAGAGAGTTGATATTTGAGGTAGATTTCTGTTCATACTGTTGGATAGACTCCTATTGTTTAGTTTTACCTCTTGAGCCATTCACCAGAATCAGCATTCTGGTCTTTATCTTTTGGGTTATTTTATACTGGTAGGTGCCTTTTGTGCTGTTCAGTGTGTGTGTGTGTGTGTGTGTGTGTGTGTGTGTGTGTGTGTAATGCAGGTCTAAGTATTTCCTGTAAGGCAGGTCTGGTCTTCACAAATTCCATCAGTGATTGCTTCTCTGGGAAAGTCTTTATTTCTCCCTCATATAAGTAGCTTAGTTTTGCAGGATAAAGAGTTCTAGGATGACCATTATTATGTTTTACAAGACTGAGGATGGGTCCCGAATTCCTTCTGGCTTGTAAGGTTTCGGTTGAGAAATCTGCTGTTAGACTGATATATTTCCCTTTCTAAGTTACCTGCTGTTTTTGCCTTACTGTTGGAAGGCGTGCCTCTTTTGTATTTACCTTGGCCAGCCTAATAACTATTCATGTGGTGATTGCCTTTACGCACTGAGTCTCCCGGGAGTCCTGTGTGCTTCTTGTACCTGGATATCTAGATTTCTGGATAGGCTAGGAACATTTTCCTCCATTATTCCTAGAGATAGATTTCCCAGCCCTTGTGTGTTTTCTTCATCACACTCAGAGATGCCTATAATTCTTATGTTTGGTCTCTTTACATAATCTCACATTTCTTGTATGCTTTGTTCATGTCTCTTGCTTCTGTTTTCTTCATCTGATTTGTTTAGCACATACGTGTTATCTACAAGTTCTGAGATTCTTTCCTCTGTGTGATCCAGCCTATTCTTAAGGCTTTCCACTATGTTTTGTAGTTCCTTGAATGCCTCTTTCATTTCCAGTATTTCTGTTTGATTTTTTCATAATGCTTAAATTTCTTTAGAGAATTTTTTTATTCATTTCCTGCATTTCTCTTGTGGCTTCTGTGTATTGGGTTTCTATTTTCTTTTGAATTCCATTGAGCTTTCTTACAATCCATATTCAAAATTCTTCCTCTATGATTTTAATCATTTCGTTTAAGTTGGTATCCATTGCTGAGGAGCTAATGATTTCTTTTGGGGGTGACTTTATGCTCTGATTTTTCATGTTTCCTGAGTTCTTTTGCTGATTCTTTCTCAACTGGCTTCTTGGTTGACAAATGGCAGTGCCATGATTAGTTTATGGCCCTATCTTCAAGTTCCCCAGGGTAGTTCCTTGACGGTGCTGGGGAGAGGAGCTCTGGTCCTATATTGCCTTAGGGTTGTTTTAGCAAGTTTGATGAACCTCTTGGGTTACCTCTGATCTTATGTCTTCACCTCTTCCCAGTGGAGTGTAGTGAGTTCGGTTTCCCAGCTTAAGCTCCAAGCTGGTGGATTGTATTTGTGGGTATGAAGCCACTGCTCCCTAATAGCTTGAGATAGAAGGCAATATGTTTAGCTGTGAGATTGTACCCTCTGTCATTGATTGTAGTTTGTGTGGAGGACCCAGTTACCGAGGTAATCTGTTGTCTCCATTGGTGGGCCCTGGTTCCCCAGGTGAATTATATAAATGCTCCAAGGTTCGGAGGGGCCTTGTAGCTTCCAAGGGTTGCTTGGACCATGCTCCACTCCTGATGTATGTGTAGGACAAGATAGATCACAGCTGGAGTGCAAAAGCCTGGGTGTGAGAGCTCATGGCTGCTTATCCTGCTGCCATTAGTGGGAAGCCACTAATATGGATTTCGGGGCTATCTCTGCATGCTTGGAGGGCTGCTCCTAATGGGAGGTATCAACTAATGCAATTGTTGAGGTCTCTGGCCAGGTTTTTCCTTCCCTTCCACAAACCCAGGCGCTTTCCCCTCTAATCGGTCCACTTGTGCTTCCTCTCCACCTACGATGGGCTCTCAAGCTTCCCCATCTCCCTCTGGCCCACTGGCATGTGTCTCGACCTGTTTGTGGATGATAGAGGAATCTCCAATTGTGCACTCCTTTTCCCCCACTGGACCCCAAGGTGAGGTGGGTGGGCCTCTCCATCCCCAGAAGTCTCCACCAGGGGGATGCTCCAACCAGGGAATTGGGAAATGGGGCTCACCCACAGAACTCTGTTCTCTTGGGTTCCTCCACACCCTCCCGATGAGCACAGGCTCTCACTTGCCATCTGCGCTGTCAGCAGGTGAAAGTGCCAAATGCCTGTGGGCAGGAGGATGGGGATAGAGACCGTCCACAGCAGTGAAAGCAGGTCACTTGACACAGAGAACTCTACTGGCTGCTATAGTTTGGGGAAGGGGTTGCAGACTTCCTGCATCATGCTAGATTTTGGAGGGGCACCCATCTGCCCTCCTCTCCAAGCCCTTGTGTGGCAGAGTGACCGCCCTCCTCTCTGCTCTGCTGCAGCAACTTTGCTCACTGAGGCAGGCTTGGCTGGGAGTGCACTCTCTTTGCTAGAAGCCAAGTCCCTCAGCACAAGGCACTTTGGTAGTTGATGCGGGGTGAGTGCAGCTACATGGCTACAAGAGACTTGAGCCAAAATTACTTCCTGGGATGCCAGGAGTGGAAGAGGTGTGTTGGGGGGCATTCAGATGCAGGGATGCTAACTCTTTGGTCACTCGTGACACTCCCACGTGGGATGAGAGCCTTTCATCTTGTTGCAGATCTGAGGCACCTGAGTGAGGAAAAGAAGAAGAAACACCTTACACATTCCTTGGGCTCTGGAATTCCCTGGAGTTAGTTCATGCTGGTTGCTCCCTTCTCTCCTCCTCTCTTTCCATTGCTTAGTTCCTCCTGGTGGTGTTCCTGGACTTCACTGGTGTCTGTTCCTGAGGTACACTTCTGAGAAGTAATCACTCCCCACTCCCCTCAGTCCAATCCTCAAGTCTTCTGCCGGAATGGTCAGACAAGCTTTGTCTCTAGTCGGCCATCTTGGCTCCTCCCCCATTACTGCCTTTTCCATCCTATGCTATTGTTCATGCTGTTTCTGCCTCCTGAAACCATTCTTGGCAATTTTTACTTCTTTAATTTCTTATCATACTTTTAAACCTAGTTGATACTATCCTTCATGAAGCCTTTATTAGTCATCTCTTGTCAAAAATAATAATCAATATTTATTTTATAACTGCATTTTACTATACTACCATATATGTGTTGCCTTAAAAAATGCTTCATGTTCACAAAGAAATAATAGAGTTATAGAGAAAAATAAAGTTAGGGAAGACCATTCAAATCTTTGGAACTTTGTAATCATAATCTTAACAATAACAGCAAAAGTACTACTAAAAACATTAGTAAAGATTACTCTACATTAGTATATGCATTCTAGAATCAGGCATCCCATCTTTAACAGCCTTTAACTGTCTACAGCAGGTATCATAAAAGAGTCTGGGAGTGTTCTAGTTTAAAAGAAAAACTCAAACAATAGTAATAAGTTTAAATTCTGAAACCAGAGGTCACCAAAAATACATAGCTTATTGTATTGGGACTTATACTTCCTACTTCAAGATATTGATCCTTGAAGATACTTGCTTTTAATAGGTACTGGTTTCATCTACATTAAAAGTATGATCGAATAAGAACCTGCCACAAAAGATTTGTTGTTGTTGTTAACACAAGGGAAAGTGTCACGTCCAGTTCCCCAGATCTCTTAACATAAGTGAAAGTCTATTGGACTTCGAAGCCCCTTACTGGCACTAAACAAGGATACTTCTGTTGGAATTTTAGCACTTTCTTCATGTCTTCATATATTGCTTTAAACATTGTTTTAAATTGTGATAAACTTACTTCTGATCACTTCAAAACATTAGCATACTAGGGAAAATTGTGTTAACACAACTTAAAATTTGAGTTGACATTATTCTCCTCTTACAAAATGCATATGAGCTAATTTGTAGTAAAGAAATGTACCTAATAATAGAACAGGGTATATTTACCATAGACCAAAAACTGTTCTAAATTCTGTGATCATATTAACTAATTTAATTCACAAGATTATATGTTATTATTAACCCCATTTTATAAATTTAAAACAATACACAGACACTGAATAACTTGCTCAAGGTTACATAGCAAATAAATATCTAAGTGGGATTTTGGCCTGGGTGGTATGGTTTCAGTGTCCTTTTTCTTAGATATTACACTATATTACTTCTTCAAAAAGGACTAATCTTGATTTTTGTTGATTTCTATTAATGTCATATCAGTACCTCTTATCGTACTTACAACATGCTGTCTTTTGCATAGAATTCATTTATTTTTTGTCAAACTATGTGTCATATTTGAGTCAGAAAATGTAGTAACCAAAGTTTTGATCTCTGTAATATCTTTTGGTGTGTGACCTTGAGTGATTTGTTTACTATCTCCATATCTAAAGGATCTTTGATCTGCAAAGTGAAATATTTAAGTTGTCATCTCCAGTGTCTTTCAACTCCTAAATTTAGCTAGGATCTCATACTCACATTCATATATATTAACACTTGGCACTTTCTGTGGGCATACAGTATGTGGGCCCATATGGCAGTAGTGTCCTGTTCCAAATTTCACTGCAAGATTATCTCTTTTTATATTTTGTTATTAACAGATTTCATATAGTATTCCTTAATCTTATGATGCATTTCTTTTATATAAGTCCTTCTTCAATTTTTGGCCTCATTATTTAGTTTAGTTCAAAACATTTATGTAGCCACTATATGTTCTAGGAATAAGAAACAAGGATAAATATAACATGGATTCTTCCCTTGAGGTGGTGGCCATCTAATTAGTGGTTGATTTGTGAAACACTGGTTACAGCTTAGTCTAAAAAAAAGACTTGTTCTTTTAAAAATGTCTTCTGTGTCTCTTCATTTATGATAAATATCATCAGATACAAATAAATTTCCAAAATGTCTCTCTTAAGTTTTTTTGTATCTGATTACACATGTCTATAAAGATTCAGAAACTAACCTTGTAAAAGCTATTAAGAAATAAAAATCACTGAATTCTGTTGACTGTTTTGATAGTCTAGTATATTTATTAGTTACATTGTAGATTTAAACCAAAGAGAAAAAAATTTCTTTTAAAAATAGTTTACATATTTTACAAAGCAAAAATTTGTCAGCTAACCAAATAAAAACCATAAATATTTAAGCATTAATCTATAGCCTTGAAATTATGCAAAAATGTCAATAAATAAAATATAAAATAAGAAATTTTCAAATGATTTATTGGTCAATTTGCTTTACCACAATTTTAAAATTATATGAATTAAATAGGAAAAATCCCTTCTCCCCCAGAGGGAATCACTGTTAACTATTAAGTATATATATTTGTTGATTTTTTCAAGTCATACAGAGACCTACACTTAACTTCAAACCATATTATTTATTTCAACATGGGATAAGTTAGAAAAAGAGTGAAAGGGAAGAAAGACTCTTGTACAGAGATAACGATAAAATGTACCCCACTCTGATATTAAAATGTATCATTCCTTTCTTGCATCCATCTGCATATTAAAGGTTAGTCTCACCTATACTGTTTTTAGTACTTAGCTTTGAAGGTAGTAAAGACCATGAATTGCTATTTTCAATTTTTCCACAATATTTTAGTGAAGTGATTAGTACATGGCTTCACTTTTATCAAAAGTGACAAAATAATTGTTGAAATCCCCACCTCCTTTTGAGATTTCATTTTCACAGCTATATAACCCATCGATTGAATTTCAGCTGATTACAGAATAGTTTTACTTAACCCATTATCCCTTACCAATACTTGGACTTTCTCTTGAGAAGGCCTGCTAAGAATATAAAAGGTGGTATCAGATCATTTCAACTATCAAAGTCAGATATTAACGAATTTAATTGTAATTATGGTTGAGGATAGTTTTAGTAACTGGGCTGAAAGACAGCACAATACTAATGTCCATAATAGGGAAGAATCAACAAATTTGTGAATTACTTTTATGCATATGTTAAGGCTATGTTGGTCTTAATTGAAATACTATAATTAAGTGTCATGGGTATTCACCCATCAAGGACAATGGACTTGAATTCTCAGAAGCATGTTTGAATTTTACCCCTCACTGTTCATAGTAGGGACACAGCATTCTTTATGGCCTAACATTTGTCACAATGTTTAAGGCCTTTCCTAAAGAATGAATATCTTTCACAATTTATATGTAAATTCCTTAACTTCATGTTTTTTTCATATGTTGAAGACAAATACAGATAAGTATTAGTTTGTGGTGCCAATGTGCAAGACACTTTATTTTCATTATCTCATTCAGTCTGCACAATAGCCGTGAGAAGAAAGTATTAATAGCATTTTTGTTTTACAAATTTGGAAATTGAGACTTACCAAGAGTTTCACTTATCCAAAGGTACACAGCTTGTACGCGTCAGAGCCAGGATGCAAAATCATTGGCCTCAATTGCTATGCTGTTAATCATATACATAACTGTTGCTCAGATAGTACAGTAATGGATCATATGATGCAACACAAAGCAACTATTGCTCTCTAAGATTGACTTCATTTATAAGTGAAGTAGGCTCCCTAACTAATGTATCTTCCCAACTAAGGATGTATTCAATCATGTAATCAATACCCTATTCCATATTAAAATCCTTCTTTTAAGTTGTTCTGGAGATTTATTATACAGCATGGTGATTAGCTATAAATAATGTATTGTATATTTGAAACATGCTCACGGAATAGATTTTAAATGTTCTCACCACAAAAGAGTAAGTATATGAGGTGAGGATATGTCAATTAGTTTGAGCTTATCATTCTACAATGTATACATGTATCAAAAATCACATTGTACCCAACAAATATATATATGATTTTTATGTGTTAATTAAAAATAAATAAATAAATGTAAAAAAGTTTCTTAGAAAACATAGCACTATGATAAATGTATCAGATCACATTTTGTGACATGACAGAAATCACAGCCATGGTAGAACCAGCATCAAAGAAGGCAAAGGGAAATAGGAACTTAATATTAGAGAAAGTGAATAGAAAAAGTACTCAGAACACATCTGAGACATATATGATCTACTTCATAATATTGTCATTGATCTTAATGCAATTCTGATATGAAGTGATCTAGTCAGACTGTATTAAGGTCAATGCTTTTCATATAATTTTAGATGTTCATATCTTAGATTAAGTTCTCAAGTAATAATAGAAATAATCTAATCTAACTCTGTACCCTCCAGCTGATTTTACACAGGCACGCACACACATACACAAATGCCTCATTTTTGACAAATCTTCTTTCCACTTTTTGAAGTGTACTAATCTTTCCATTTTCCAGGAATAGAAGGGAACTTAAGATGACCCAATGGATTTTTACATAGCATATTTCTTCAAGTGTTCATATAAAGTGAGTTAATACTAATATGACACTAAGCCATATTGAATTAATATTTATAAAGCACTAAAAATAAAACCTGACATATAGTATGTGCTGTGTAAGGATTATTCAGTAAATCCATTCATATCTTCATAATTCAGTTAAATTTAGGCTTCTACATTCATTAGATTGGTTTAGTGATTAAAAGTTAGGCTCCAGCACTAGACTTGTTGAGTTGAAATACCAATTCCATTACTTACTAGCTGTGTGACCCTTGCCAAGTTAATTTACTTCTCTCGGCCTTGGTTTCCTCATGTGCATAATAATAGTACCTATCTCATAAGTTCTTGTGAACATTAAAGGATTTTACATATATAAAACTCTTAGATTAATGCCTGACAGATAGGAAACACTCAATAGATCTTAACTGTTTATGTAATCTCCATTGTACATGTGTACAATTTATGATCTGACATTTTTAATGAAATATTGAAAAGCTAATTGGGATGCCTGAGCCTTTTATAAATCATCATGGTTTCCTTTTTATAACACATTAGGCTCAATATGTAATGAGATTTTCACTTTTGCTTTTAGCCACTTACCATTGAACCTGAAGTAACAAGTTCCTCAATGGAACCTGGACCTGATTCTGTGCCTCCAACTCAACATTTGTCAATGGTGAGTAAATTGAATTACTCCAGTGTGAGCATTGAGAAGTTCACTATTGCGGAAAATACACATAAAGCTTCTCCACTTCAGAAATATTCCAAATGTGGTTTTGAATTTGGGGAACTAGATAGAATTTGTTTCCTTACAATATTATTTGAATAAAAATAGAATCATACTGCCATAGACTGTAGTTAATATTCTCTTCCAGGAATCTTGGCAGAACAAGTCAAGATTCATTTATTCTGTAATTTCTTGAGCAGTTTAAGTGCTATCAGTACCTATCTGAACTCTTTGTTTTCTTCCCAAGTAGACATTGGCCAATTTTCAACATTTGATTCTGTTGACTATTCCATCCTTGAAACTTTCTGTAACACTTAATTTTCCTGTGACTATCTTATTTTTTCCAACTTCTCTGGTTCTTAGTAACTTTTACTAGCTCTTATTCCTTAGGATAATATTCACATCCCTTAAAAATTTGATCTCAACCAAATTTTCAACCTCATCTACTGCAATTCCCTGTCCTAGAGTTTACTAGCCAGGCTATGGCTACTCCTAGATCTGCAAATTCTCTATATGCTCTCACTCTTTGTACCTTTTCATATTCTTTTCTGTGCTTTGATTTCCCCACCCCTCTTCTTTCTCTGCCTGGGTAATTCTTGCTCATCCTTCAACATTCAGCTCAAATATCACCTCTCCTGTGAAGTCTTGCCTGACACCCTCAGGTAGAATTAATCAGTTTCTTCTTCTTTGTGGTCATAAGGCACTTGGTAAATAATACTGTCAACTCATCACACTTCATTCTAGTTACCCTAGATGGTGAGTACCCACATGTACTCACCATCAAATTGATACTGACTGATCAACACTAAGGTGCTCATATGGTAGTAATATTCACTGGGTACCAGTCAGGTGAGGGGGTTGGGTGTGGGTTAACTCACAACTATTTTTTCTTATTGATTTTTGTAATTCAAGCAAATAGCATAGTACCTTGAACATGGGAACACAGGAATTTAATATTTGTTGCATGGATGTATAGATATATCGATCGATGGACAGCCAATGTCCCAGAGGGAGGCCAGGTCAGAAAAACATGATCCAGTGTGAATAAACTAAAAATACTGTTATGCACATAATGTTCAGAGAATAAGATGACAAAATTTCAGACACAGTTCATTCTGGTGTTTATATTTAGCTATCTCCATCCTTTTTGCATAAGGAAAGGAGACCTCAGAATCTAGTCCTAACAAGATGGGATCATTTACTTTTCTAGGATACAAATGCTCAGGGAATACATCTTAGAATGTTCCTTGCTCCTCTAACTAGATCGTAAAGTAATTACCTCCAATCCCACATTCACAAAGTGAATTCACTTACCAACATCCTTTTATTTAACAATTTTTGAAGCATGTTTAGCAAACAATACATAAGTACAGGAAAATGAAATTGTTTATCTACTGTAATAAAAGCAACTTCAAAGATTATATCCAGAAACTTCTCACTTCCATTCCCACATAAGCTAACATAAACAGAAATATATCATATTAAGGAATAATAAATCATTCTATCTAACCAGGTGAATCTTCAATTAAGAGCAATGTAAACACATATTAGCAATTTTCTCATCTTATAATTTATATTAATTTGTAAGATAAAAATACAGTTGATTATAGTTACGTAGGAGCCACGTATTATCAATGTTATAAAATATTTAAAAGGTAAAAAATATCTAAGCTCTTCTTGCTAAATGGGGGATATACAGTGCAAAATAGCCACCTGTTGTCTATTATCTCTAATGATAATTTCCTTGGCTGTGTAGAAGCTTTTTAATTTGATCAGGTCCCACTTATTTATTTTTGTGGCTGCTGTGATTGTGTGCGGGTCTTCTTCATGAATTCTTTGCCTAGGACAATGTCTGTAAGACTTTTCCCAACATTTTCTTCTAGAATTCTTAAGGTTTCATGTCTTAGGTTTAAGTCTGTTATCCACTGTAAGTTGATTTTTGTGAGAGGTGAGAGATGCGGATCCAGTTTCAATCTTCTGCATGGAGTTATCCAGTTTTCCCAACACCATTTACTGAATAGAGATTCTTTTTACAAATGCATATTTTTGTCTGCTTTGTAGAAGATTAGATGACAATATGAGGATGGTTTTATATCTGCGTTCTCAGTCCCGTTCCATAGGTCTGTATTTCTGTTCTTGTGCCAGTACCATGCTGTTTTAGTTACTATAGCCTTGTAGGAAAGCTTGAAGTCTGGTAGACTGATGCCTCCCAGTTTTTTTCCTTTTGCTTAAGATTGCTTTGGCTATACGAGGTCTTTTCTGGTTTCATATGAAACGTAGGATTATTTTTCTAGATCTGTAAAGAATGATAATGGTATTTTGATAGGGACTGCATTAATTCTGTAGATCACTTTAGGTGGTAAGGACATTGCAACAATATTGATTCTGCCAATCTATAAGCATGGTGGGTGTTTCCATCTGCCTATGTCTTCTACAATTTCTTTTCTCAGTGTTTCGTACTTCTCCCGATATATGTCTCTCACCTCCTTCATTAAATATATTCCTAGATATTTAATTTCCTTTTATGCTATTGTGAAAGGTGTTGCATCTTTGATTTGATTCTTGGCTTGGCTGTTATTGGTGTACGTGAATGCCACTGAGTTGTGTGCATTAATTTTGTGTTCTGAGACTTTACTGAATTCATTCATTAATTCCAGGAGTCTCTTGGTTGAATACTTGGTATTTTTGTAGGCATGGCTGAGGAGAGATAGAAACACTCTTACACTGCTAGTGGGACTGCAAATTAGTAAAACCCCTATGGAAAGTAATTTGGAGATACCTCAAAGAGCTAAAAATAGAAATGCAATTTGATCCAGCAATCCCACTGCTAGGCATCTACCCAAAGGAAAAAAAGACATTCTATAATGAAGACATTTGCACTCAAATGTTTATGGCAGCCACAATTCACAATTGAAAAGATGTGGAAACAACCCAAGTGTCCATCAATACATGAGTGGATTAATAAAATGTGATATATGTATACCATGGAATACCACTCAACTACAAAAAGCAATGGCAATCCAGCACCTTTTATATTATCCTGCATAGAGCTTGAGCCCATCCTTCAAAGTGAGGTATCACAAGAATGGAAAAACAAGCACCACATGCACTCACCATCAAATTGGTAGTAACTGATCAACACTAAGGTGCTCACATGGTAGTAATATTCTTTGGGTACCGGTGAGGTCAGGGGGTTGGGAGTGGGTAAACTCACAAATAATGGAGATGGAGCACACTGTATGGGGAAGAGCATGCTTCTAGTCCTGGCTTGGGCAAGGCAAAGACATTATATGTAACCAAAATGTTCGTATCCCCATAATATTTTGAAAAAAATAAAAATAAAATACATATATTGCTCTTAAAAATATATAAACCTTTTTATATTTAAATATTAAAAAATAGCGAACTGTAAAGGTAAAATGTGGATAAAAACAGGCCATATTTGGTTTCTTCATCTTTAAAAGCTTGAGCGATTAGGACCAGAAGGAATGCTAATTAACATCTGATTTTAAAAGTATTACCATCATTCATTTTCTGGTAATGTAAAGTCCTGGGTATTTTACACATTTTAGAAGTGCATTTTGGTTGGAAGCTGCCAATTATATGTGTCCAAATGGGTATGAAGTTAAAAGCCCATACATGTATAATAATGATGCCTCAGTTGTCTGTCTCTTTACAATTTATTTGCAAGAAATGTAAACCTGAGGGTGTATGAAGAGAAATATTGATCTAATCACTAAGTCTATTACTAAAATAATGAAAAAAAATTACTTTTCAGAAACAAAGTCCCTATTCTACATACATTTTGAGTACAGTAACATGTAGTGTCATCTTTTGCCATGGAAACACTCAAGAAGTGTAGGTCTAAGTATTAATAATAGCTATCATTTATGGAGTGTTTTTATGGTAATCATTTTATAATTGTTTATTAGTTTAATCTTTATACCAAGCTTATGAATTAGATATTATTTTCTCCATTTTATAGTCGAAGAAAGTGAGCTATATAGAGTATAAATAACTTGCCCAAAGTCATATAGATATTAAATGACAGGCAGTTTGACTGACTAGCTCATGCTCTTATTCAATGTCCTGCAGTATTTCTACATTGCCTACCATTTGCTTGCAGAACTGCTACAATGGACTTGCTCTGAAAAAACGTTTTGTTTGTTTTCCCCACTCTCCTGCCAGAAAGGCTTATAGGGATTGGCCTATCTTAAATCAAGGAGAAGCTGTGGAGTTATTTGCAGTGTTATAGTTAGCTAGGTTTTTGAATGGCCAAAGTTCAGTGATAAACTAGTAGATACCCCTTTTTTAAGAAATCATTTGCATTAAGAAAAGCTGTATAGTCTCTTCACTGAAAAATAATGACCTTTAAATTCTATTTTTGCATTTTGTGCTTCTTCCTGATGAAAACAGAATTTTAATCATTTTTCATTAGGTTCTATTATTATTGGTCCCTGTAATGTTAACTGAAAAGGCTGTTACCTGGTTTTGCCTTTTAATATGCATAACTATACAATTACATAGAAAAATGGCAAACAACAGCATATTATTAGTGAAGAGAAACAGCCTGCAAGATGTTAAAAAGTGTCTGTTAAATTCAATTAGTGCATTATCAAGTGTTTTCTTCTTATATAAAACATCAGACACACTTTGATATTAATAGATTTCTCCTGCCCATATGAAGGGCTTACATAATCTATTACAGCTTATTTGAGTTTTCCAAGTATACTCCCTTTGAATGTGAATCATCCTTTGTTAGCAAACCAAGTTTTGTTGTTGTTATTCTTGATCTATTACACAAAACATTGAACATACTCAATTATTTTGGTAGATTATTGGGGAAAATAGGTACTCTGAGAAGGCCATGGAGTGCATTATAAATGTAAAGCCCCAGAGCCATTGCCCAAAGATTTTTATACCATTTTTCTCTTTATCAATATTGCTCATTACTCATTTTCAGGAAGTATAACTTCCAAATTGATGATCCATTCTAGGCACTGCAAAGAAATCATTATCTATAAACATTGCTTTGTGATACAATGTCATTCTACTCAAAATCTTTTATTACTCTTTATTACCTGAAAATTTATTTCAAACACCTTTGTTTGTAAATCAAAACCATCCACTAAAACAGCAACACTGTTTTTCTCAATGTCCCTATAGTGTTTTTAGTTTTGCTTGTTTTATTTTTTCATTACTGCCTGTATAGATTTCCTACTCTCCTCAGAATGTACTGTTATGTATTTCTACCTGTTTGCCTTTGCTCAAACAACTTCATCTCTCTGAAAATGCCAAACTATCTTCTCTCTGGTTGTCTACATACTGCTGTCTCTCCAGGGCTGATCCCTACTTTCTTGATGAGGTCTTTTTTGAACATTCCACTTCCTATAAAATGTCATAAACCGTCTTTGTATACTACTTTGAATTGTTATGTCTCTGTTATGTGGAGATTCTGCTTTGTTAACCATATTTAATCTCTGAAAAAACTTGGTTTATTTTTCACCAACTTAAGAGAGTGACTTGCGTATACTAAACATACCACAGAGATATTGTGGGTTCAGTTCCAGACCACTGCAATAAAGTGAATATCACAGTAAGGCAAGTTACACAAATTTTTTGGTTTCCCAGTTCATATAAAAGTTACATTTACATTATACTGTAGTCTATTAAGTGTGCAATAGTGTTATGTCTACAAAACAATGTACATAGCTTAATTTAAATATCTCTTATTGCTAAAAATTGCTAATGATCATCTTAGCCTTCCATGAGTAATAATCATTTTGCTGGTGAAAAATCTTGCATCCATGTTGATGGCTGTTGACTGATCAGGATGATGGTCGCTGAAGGTTGGGATGGCTGTGGAAATTTCTTAAAATAAGACAACAATGAAGTTTTACACATACATTGGTTCTTCCTTTCAAAAAAGATTTCTCAGTAGCATGCAATGCTGTTTTTTTTTTTTTGTATTTCAGGGTATTATGAGGGTACAAACATTATAGTTACATTTTATTTCTTTGCCTCACATTATGCCCACAGTAGTACCTCTTTAAAAATTGAAGTCATCCTCTCAAACCCTTCAGCTGCCTTATCAACTAAGTTTATGTAATATTCTAAATCCTCTGCAGTCAGTTCAATAATGTTCACAGCATCTTCACCAAGAGTAGATTCCATCTCAAGAAACCATTTTCTTTGCTTATCCATAAGAATCAACTTTTCATTCATTCAAGTTTATCATAATATTGCAGCAATTCAGTCACTTCTTCAGACTCCAGTTCTAATTCTAGTTCTCTTGCTATTTCCACCAAATCTGCAGTTACTTCCTCCATTGAAGTCTTAAACCCCCCAAAGTTATCAATGAGGGTTGGAATGAACTTCTTCCAAACTCCTTTTCATGCTGATATTTTGACCTCCTCCCATGAATCATGAATGTTTTTAATGGCATTTAGAATGGTGAATCCTTTCTAGAAGATTGCCAATGCTTTGTCCAGATCCCTCAGGGGAATCATTATTTATGGCAACTATAGGCTTGTGAAAGTTGTTTCTTAAACAATATGACTTGAAAGACAAAATGACTCCTTGATCCTTGGGCTTCAGAATGGATGTTGTGTTAGCAGGCATGAAAGTGACAATGATCTCCTTATACATCTCCATCAGAGCTCTTGGATGATGAGGTGTATTGTCAATGATCAGTAATATTGTGAAAGAATTTTTTTTCTGAACAGTATGTCTCAATAGTGGGCTTAAAATATTCAGTAAACCATGCTGTAAATAGATGTGCTGTCATCTAGGCTTTGTTGTTCTATTTATAGAGCACAGGAAGAATATATTTAGTGTCATTCTTAAGGGCCCTGAGATTTTCAGAATGGTAAGTGAGTATTGGCTTCAACTTAAAGTCACCATATGCATTAGCCCCTAACAAGAGAGTCAGCCTGTCCTTTGAAGCTTTGAAGGCATGCATTGACATCTCCACTCTAGCTGTGAAAGTCCTAGATGACACCTTATTCCAATATAAACCTGTTTCCTCTACACTGAAAATCTGTTGTTCAATGTAGCCACCTTCAATTATCTTAGCTAGATCTGCGAAATTTACTACAGTTTCCACATCAGCACTTGATGCTTTACCTTGCACTTTTAGGTAATAGAGATGGCTTCTTCCCTTAAACTTCATGAACCGACTTCAGCTAGCTTCCAACTTTTCTTCCGCAACTTTATCACCTCTTTCCTCCTTCATAGAATTGAAGAGAGTTAAGCACTTCCTCTAGATTAGGCTTTGGTTTAGGGAACCTGTGGCCCTACATATCCTCAAGTGCAACCCCTTGACCGAATCCAAATTTTACAGAACAAATTTGGATTCAGTCAAAAGGCTACACTGAAGGATCCAGAAGGCCACAGGTTACAGGTGTACAAATATTTTGGACACATAAATTGCCTCTGCACAGCCCAAATCAAAGATACAAGTGTCCCCATCCCCCAGACAGCATGCACTGCAAAGATTAGGTGTGAATATGCCCATCCCTCTTCCCCCATCCCACCTGCCCAACACATGATGAATGTTACTACTATATGTGCACCTAAGTGTTGATTAGTTAATACCAATTTGATGATGAGTACATTTGGTGCTTGTTTTTCCATTCTTGGGATACTTTACTTCTAAGAATTGGCTCTAGCTCAATTTATGATAATACAAGAGGTGCTAGTTCACCATTGTTTTTTATGGTTGAATAGTACTCCATGCTATACATATAGCACGTTTTATTAATCCACTCATGTATTGATGGACACTTGGGATGTTTCCATATCTTTGCAATTGTGAATTGTGCTGCTATAAACATTTGAGTGCAGATGTCTTTATTATAGAATGACTTTTCTTCCTTTGGGTAGATGCCTACTAGTGTCATTGGTGGATCAAATGGTAGTTGTATTTTTAGTTCTTTGAGGTATCTCCATATTACTTTCCATAGAGGTTGTACTATTAGTAGTTTGAAGTTCCAACAGCAGTGTATGGGTGTTCCTATCTCTTTGTTTGTTGTTTTGGGACTGCCAGGAGCGTGGCCAATGCTCCCTTCAAAAAACCGGGTCCCTTTGGTAGAGTTGCAAGGGATAAGAAAATAATAGAAAAATGTAAAATAATGGAAATAAAAGAATACACAGAGACAAAGGTATGGTTTTATAAATTTATAAAGATTATAGGTCAAGCAGGAGCTCAGGGGGCCTTAGATTCTCCATCTATCTCAAAAAAAGGCCCCGAATAAAGTCTTACGTGGTCATTTATAGGTAACAGCGATTAGTTGCCAGGGGTAACAGATTTACATAGCAGCAGGTAGTTCCTCTTAGGTTAACAGTTTTTCAAAAGGCTTCTACAAATCCCTTAACTAATTCTATCTATGTAAACAAATGGTTACAAAATCTTTCAAAGATTAACTTCTAAGTTCTAAGGTAAATTTATCACTTAACAGAGGGGTTAAACAGAGATATATTGGCTCCATATTTTCTTTATCAGGTTATTGTGAATGGAGACAGGTATTCTGGAGTTTTAAGCAGGAACTGCCCCTTGCTTTTAGCCATAGGCGGGCTGTTTGGGCAGCTGCCTGTTCTGGACGGGCAGTCTATTATCATCTTTCATCCTGTAGTTTTTAACAGATTTTCTTTGCTTTACAAAGCAAATCCAAACCTTTAGGTCTGAGAAACGCGGCTCCTTGTGGGATACAGCCGCTACTGTCTTTCAGAGACACCTTCCCGAGTGCAACAGCATTTGAAATGCAAACCAACACATTCACATATTCCTTCAGGGCAAAGCTCTACAAAAATCCTGAGACACGTCTTGTCTCCAAATATATTCATATTAATTCATGGAGCAACATGGGACTTTTTAATAAAAGCCTTTCTCACTAGAGTTAAGTGATGTCTCATTGTGGTGTTGATTTGCATTGCCCCGATGATTAGAGATGCTGAGCATTTTTTTGTATGTTTCTTGACCATTAGTCTAGTTTCTAATTTGATAAGATCCTATCTATTTATTTTTGTTGTTGCTGTGATTGCTTTTGGAGTCTTCTTCATAAATTCTTTGCCTAGGCCGATGTCTGTAAGAGTATTTCCAACATTTTCTTCTAGAATTCTTCTATTTTCATGCCTTAGATTTAAATCTGTTATCCATCATGAATTAATTTTTGTGAGTGGTGAGAGTTGTGGATCCTTTTTCAGCCTTCTAAATGTGACTATCCAATTCTCCCAGCACCATTTATTGAATAGGGATTCTTTGCCCCAGTGTATGTTTTTGTCTGCTTTGTCAAAGATCAGATGGCAATATGAGGACGGATTCATATCTGGGTTCTCTCTTCTGATCATACATCTATGTCTCTGGTTTTGTGCCAGTACCATGCTGTTTTGGTTACTATAGCTTTGTAGTATAGCCTAAAGTGTGGTAAAGTGATACCTCCCGATTTGTTCTTACTATGTAAGGTTGCATTAGCTATTCAGGCTCTTTTCTCTTTCCATACAAAGAGTAGAACTATATTTTTTCTAGGTCTGCAAAAAATAACATTGCTATTTTAATGGGAATTTCATTGAATACGTAAATCACTTTGGGTAATACAGACATTTTAACAATGTTGATTCTGCCCATTCATGAGCATCATATGTTTTTCCATCTGTTTACATCCTCTGCAATTTCTTTCTTCAGTGTTTCATAGTTCTCCCTATAGAGGTCTTTCACCTCCTTAGTTAAATATATTCCTAGGTATTTTATTTTCCTGGTTGCTATTGTGAAAGGCATTATATCTTTGATTTTATTCTCAGCATGGGTACAATGCACACTAACTGGGTAAAGGGCACACTTATAACTTTGACTCAAACTGTGCAAAAGCAAATTATCTAGCCAAAGTGTATGTACCCCTGTAATCTTCTGAAATAAAAAAAAAGAAAAGAAAGAAAAGAAAAAAAACTTGGTAATATTTTATCTACTGTAGATGGCATTTTCAGTGAATGTACCATTCCATAGACACTCATGTTAGCTATATATGAAAATTAGAAATAATTATTGTATCATTTCTTTGTATCTCTTGCAACCCTCAACCATTCCTGAATTAGTCTATTATCAGTATAGAATACACCAGAATTGAAAGGGCAAATATTTAATAATCTAGAAGTTGTCCTTCCTTGAGTTGTTTATCAAGGAAGGAAAATGAGGAGTAAAATGTTTAGGGGACATTATTGATGAAAGTCCATATGTGCATGACGCTTTAGTAGAAAATACAAAGCAGGTCAAAGAGGCTAACCCCAGTCTATTTTCAAATGATTTTAAAAGATTTTGACCAGTCACAGTGAATCTATGTTCAATGTCTACATTAAAATTTGTAGTTTGGCAATCTGTTGGCCACATTGCTTCATAATTTTTTTTATTTGAATCAGTTTCCAGCATTTTTTCATAAGGAAATTTTTCATTAAATTTTGAATCTCTGGTTCCCTTTAAAAAAAAATCAGAATTCCTGACAACATTGGGCTCTCATTTGTATATGGAGCATGTATTTTTAGTTTTCCAAGGTCTCTATTGTTTTCTTTTACATTATACAGAGTTTTTATTCCTTATATAGATTATTTTCATGGGCCTCCAGCATTTGAGTTTGTATCCCATGGCCTACTTAAGACAATACTGATGTGGCCACATTGCATATCTTATCTCATTTAATCCTCATAATAACACTAACTAACACATACTCGTACTCCTATTTATAGGGTAGGAAATTTAAAGGTTGATGATAAGCTGCAAAACCACCATTTCAAGACAGATTTTCTTTGTATCCTTATTTGATGAATGAATGAGTGAATGGATGAACATTCCAAAAGCTATACTTCTTTTTTACCTTATTACATTACTATATATGTTCTAGAATACCAACAAATCACCCCTCAGCCTTCTCTTCTGCAGATTAAATACCATAGTTTTTAAATTATCCTTTCCCCATAACTCCTTAGTTACATTTATGGTTTTCTTTTCAATGTTTTAACCTCTAGTTGTACTGTCCAGAAGTAGATCCAGACTTTTTATAAAGCTCTGACAATTGCTGATCCTAAGGGAATGGTTTCCTTACATAATTTCTATGCATTTTACTCTAATGTATGTAACTAAATGTGCTTAATTTTCTTTATCACCATCTTGTGATCATTGTGACCCTTGGATACTACTACTTATACATACATGGACCATTTTTTCATCTTGCATGTTCATGTTTGGTTATCCTGCTCTATCATCTCTATATGTTCCCTGACAATTATCTTCCCTAAGTTTTAATATCTTTGTTTTATAATACATCTCTTATATACCATAAATATTTTTATACTCATCTTGTTTTTCAAGGTATCTCCTATAAATACATCTTGTGTCATTTACAAACCTAATAAGATTTGTCACTATTAATAATATTTTTGCTATGGCATAGATGGAAATGTTAATAACATTGAATCTAGGAGTGAACACGGAAGGGAGTACATATTATTTCTTCCTATAATGAGAGTGATTCATGGAAGACCATTTTTTTTCAGGCAGCTGGGTATTCACTTCAAAATTTTATAGACCCCATTATATTTTCCTGCTTTGTTGATGAGTCTTACAAAAAGCATAGCATCAAGTGATGACTCAGGCAAGAAAAGCTGTCACTTCGGTCTACAACACATGGCATTCCTTTATAGAAAATTTTAAGTCTGATGGAACTAGGACCATTAAAATACCACTCTCTGCTGTACACTAGTCAATGAAGAAGGCACAACATAAAAGAGATATAAAGTTTACAACCTTACTGAGAATATAAAACAAAGGCATTAGCAAAGGTAATTAACCACACAATACTAAATAGTCTATCCCAAATGTGAGACAAAATCTTTGTGGGTTATCATGGTCAAAAAGCTTCACAGAGGAGACAGGGTTTAAGGTGGGACTTGGGGTACAGGTGGAGGTAGGAAACAATACATATTAAGAACAGGCAAAGGCATAGAGCTGGAGCATAAAGACATGCTTTTGGGCCAGTGATTGGATCCTTATGACTGGAAGAGAATATTTATAAGGCAATAGAGCAAAATTGAGAGGAAGGTACAGAGATATCTCATAAACCACCTACCCCCACACATTTATAGCATACATACCATTATCAACATTTATGCTATGGATTAAATATTTGTGCCCCCCAAAATTTATAAGTTGAAACCCAATCCTCAATGTGATGGTATTAGTAGGTGGAGACTTTGGGAGTGATTAGGTCAAGGGAGCAGAACCATCATGAATGAGATTAATGCCCTTATAAGGAGCTGAGGAGACCAGAGTTCTCCCCTTCCAACATGTCAGGACACAGCTAAAAGGTGTCATCTATGAACCAAGAGTTGGGCCCTCACCACACACTGAATTTACCAGTGTCTTGATCTTGGACTTTCCAGCCTCCAGAACTGTAAAAATAAATTTCAATTTTTTATAAGCCACCTAGTTTATGGTATTTTGTTATAGTAGCACAAACGGACCAAGACAATACCCCATCAGAGTAGCACATTTGTTAAAATTGATAACCCTACATTGACACATCATTATCACCCAAAGTTAATAATTTACATTAGGGTTTATTTTTCGTGTTGTACATTCTATGGATTTGGACAAATTAATAATGACATGTATCCACCATTATATTATCATGAAGAGTATTTTCACTGCCCTAAGACTCCTCTATTCTTTGCCTATTCTTCCCCTATCTTTTGACAGCTACTGATCTTTTACATAGTTTGACTTTTTTCAGAATGTCATATAGTTGGAATCATAGAGTGCATAGCCTTTTGAGATTGGCATTTACAGCTGTACATTTTCATCCTAAACATTAATTTAACTATATTCTACAACTTTTGATATGTTCTGTTGTATTTATCATTCAGTTAAAAATATTTTATACTTTCTCTGATGATTTCTTCTTTGACCTATTGATTCTTTAAATAGATTTCTTACTTTGCGAATATTTGGAGAAGTTCTAACTATATTATTGTTATTGATTTCCAATTTGATTCCATTGTGGCCATATATTTCAATATTTTGTAATTTATTGAAACTTATTTTATGATCCAGCATGTGATAAGTCTTGATGAAAGTTTCACATGTACTTGATAAGAATGTGTATTCTACAGTTGTTGGGCATAACATTCTATAAATGTCTTTCATGCTTTAAATTCTTTGAACATATTTCTTACAGCTGATTTAAAGGCTTAGGCTTTAATACAGAACCTCAATTCCTTTATGGCTGTTCACTGGAGGCCTCCCTCAGTTCCTAGCCATGAGAATCTCTCCATAGGTTAGCTCACGATGGCTGGCTTCTGTCTTAGCTATCAAGCAAGAGAGCAAGAGAGAGCAAGAAAAATAGAAGTCACAATTTTTTTAGAACCTAATCTCAGAAGTTACACTCTATAACTTTTGTCACACTCTATTTATTATAAGTAAGTCAAGGTATGGTTATTACCCAAGGACATGAATGCCAGGAGGTGAGGATTATTGGTAGCCATCTTAGAAGATTCCTACCACAACGGCTATCTTATTTAAAAATGTTTGAGGGAGAGCCTTCCTTTTCCATAGGAAAATTGTGGCTTCCATTCATTTATTGGAAATTAGATAGTATAAAGTAGTATATCACTTCCATTTTCATAATTTTCTAAAATGTATTCATGGCTAGCTGTATACTGGATATTTGCTATTTATGAAGGCTATAAGTCTCCCAGAATTGCTACTTATTTACTCAAGATTCTCTCTAGAACTCCTGCTGTCCTTGTAGCACAGCTAGTTCTGGGACTATCTTTTCCTTTTTAAACCTCCCTGGCACGCTTTCCCAATTACCTCATGGCTTCTTTTCAACAATTTTTACTTCTCAGCACCTCCACCACTATTTCCTTCCTTTATAACAATCAACGTCCCAAAGATTTAGGAGATGATCAGGATGGAAAAAGTAGAAGAGGTGTGGAAAGGCTAATTATTTCTACAGTGCTTCTCTATTATTCTTCAACAGACTTTCAGTGGTATTCTCCTTACAGGAAAAAAATCAATCAACAAATATTTATTGAATGGCTACTATGGAAAATGAGGATATTGGGCAAGATATTCTCCAAAGTTCCTTCTACACTAAAAGTCTAGATTCTATGAGTGGGGTACACTGTGATAAATGTAGGAAAGGCAAAGGACTAAAATGAACTGGCAAT
>NW_012142968.1:258961-263075 GCF_000956105.1 Propithecus coquereli | reverse complement strand
ACTGATATAAAACAATACATGATCAAGTCTAAAAAATGAATGTAGGCAAAAGAAGTAACGTGTTATAGATATTCAAAACCCAGAAAACAGTTAACCTGAAAGTTCTCCAAAGAGGAGATTTAATCTGGGTTTAATAGATTTAGATGGAATGAATGAAGTGAGGCAAAAGGAAGTCTATCCATCTTTTCCCTTGACTTAATCTCTGACACTTTCTTTTAAACCTGTCTTCTTGGTAATTTATGAAAATAATGTGTCAGTGCAAATTAAAAGCCAAAATTTTATTGTCCAGAAATTTGACACAACTTCTGCTCTGCTCCACAAAATTATACTCAAGAATTGTTTCCATTAATAACTGAAGTACAGGGGATTTAATCCTAGTTCGCTAAATTTAAAGATTCATATTTAAACAGCTTAGGGTAAGGCCGGTGAAATTATCTATTTATGACATGTTTTTCTTAAGTATTTGTATTCATTGTTTAAAGATATAAAGAAATAAACTTCAAATTTTCTCGAGTTATTTTATATAAATGTTCATACTGCTCTTGTGCTTCATACCCCTCTTTCTATAAGTCGAATTCACATCTTTAGAGAAAAATAATTTGAATGAGATGGTATGATTTAAATCTAGGTCTCAAATGAAGACATTTTTAAAATAAAACAAGTAAAATAAATGAATAATCTTTAAGATGAAGTCCTAAAGCCCTACCACTACCCTGATGTGCCAGTATTAGGTAAACCTCTGATTTAATCTATTAAATGTGTTATTGGATTTCAAATTATTGAGTGTGATTTACACAAATGCAGATCGTAACAAATGCTAAGGGTAGAGTTAAAAAGAAAACTAGAGATTCTCTAATATAGTTTACCCTTTTTATTGATTACATATTTGTTATCAGGAAAACAAGATAAAATGTCCCTTTAAGAGAAATTTGCAATTTGGAGGCAAGGCAAATGAAGCCGGGAAAAGGTACATATTGATGATAAATTAATGATCAACATAGTTTGATCATTTCATTTTCTGACCCAAATAGTATAAGTATATACTCAGAGCCAACCTAATCAAATGGGTAAACGAAAAGAAAGTAACATTTTTGAATGTCTAATATGAGCCAGATACTGTTCTCATTATATGCTCTGAGATGGGAGTATTATTACCCCTAGATTACAGATGATGAGATTAAGGCTCAGAAAGATTTAATTACTTGGCTAAAATCAAAAAGCTGATAAGTGGCTGAAGTTGGATTCTAACACAAAGTTGGCTGGTTCCAGAGTTCATGTTTTCTCACTACACAACAATACTCTTTGGAGTAGAAGTTATTTACGTAACATCATTTGAGGACCTTCCCCCATCATCTCCCTCCACAATTGCCTTAATGCTCAGAATTTTCAAGTAATATAATTTATTTTGAGCCTCTTGAGGAACTCAGTATTTTATTTATGTTAAAGCATCTACATTATATTTGGGGGAGGAGACACATAAATATTACCTACCATTCTCACAAATTTAAATACAGAACTTCAAGCAAACCTTACACACAATAGCTATGTGTAGTTAAGGAAAGAAGAGTACATACTCTCATGACTCTGGAAATCGGACTTGAAGGACAATGGAGATGAGACCATCAAAACAGCATTCTCCTAGGGTCAGAGGAGCATGAGACAGGAAGGCTGTGAAAGGAATACTGAAGGGAAACTGGCAGTCATCACATTTATTTGTGTATTTTTTTAGATCAATGCCTGTCTCTCCCACTGTACTGAGTATAAATTCCTCAAGGGCAGACACTATGACTGTTTTTGTGCACCTTCGTAATCCCAATGTTTAGAACAGTGTAAAATATATAATCAATTATCAATAAATGGTTTCTGAATGCATGAGTGAATAAAGCAATGTTACTACTGCATAAGTATGTACATCCCAACCCAAAATGCAGCCATATACCTACCAGACAAGTTTGATCTTATCAATACTCAATTGAGCACAGTGTCCTAAGCTCTCTAGTTTTAATATGAAAGCATTTTCTATTCCTCACAGATAGACCTTCACATTTGCAACCCTATTATCACATGCTGAAAACTCTGCCTTTGAATATATTCATCCAGAATCATCAGTACATACCCATAAGAAAAATCTATGATATTTGCATAAAGACAATTGAGTGTCTCACAGTAGGCACATAATTTTCTGAGGCTTTATATTTATTATTTAGCTAGAAATATTAATATTTAAAAAATAGCACTTGGTCTAGGCCATCTGGTACCTAACTCCCATTGGTTACACATAAACTTCCAATGTGGTACAGTCTAACAGAGAATAAGTGAATAAAACAATAGGGTGCAGGATTAGTGCCAAAAATGGACTGTTCTTCTGATAGGGAATAGTTTGAGCATTAGTCATGTAGTTTTCTAAAGAATGAACTTTCTTTCCAATAGATAACAATGAAATCTACATGGATTAATTTGTGAAATGCTCACTTGGTATTATTTAAAAAAAAATAGAACACTTTATTGAAGTATGATTGGCATGTAAAAAGCTGTACATATTTAATGTAGACAACTTGATGCATTTGGGGATAAGTATACACCCATGAAAGTGTCACCCAATCAAGGCCATAGACATATCCATCACGTCCCAAAATTTCCTCTTGCCCTCTTTGTTTTTATTTATTTATTTTTTTGCAGTGAAAACTCTTAAAATAAGAGCTATCCTCTTAGCAAATTTTAAGTATATAATACAGTATTGTTAGCTATGGGTACAATGCTATAAAGTAGATCTCCAGAATTTAGTAATCTTATATAACTGAAACTTTGTACCCTCCCTATTTTCACCTATTTTCAGCCCCTGGAAACCACCATTCTACTCTGCTCCTATGAGTTTGACTATTTTAGATTCCACATATAAGTGAGATCATACAGTATTTGTCTTTCTGTGTCTGACATATTTCACTTAACATAATGTCGTCCAGGCTCATCCATGTTGTCCCAAATGAAAGTATTTCCTTCTTTTTTAAGCTTGAATAATACTCCACTGCATGCATGTACCACAGTTTCTTTATCCATTCATTCATTGATGAAAATTTACTTGGTTTCCTAATATCATCGTATTGGTGATTAGGTTTCAACATACAAATTTGGGGGGCACACAAACATTCAGACCACAGCAGAAATTATAATGGATTTTATAACAAGATTTCCCTGTGAGAGCTATGAAAAGGAGGTGGAGCCTTTTAAACTCTCATGAATAGGATTAGTGCCCTTATAAAACAGGCCTGTGGGAACTCATTCGCCTCTTCTACCTTGGGAGAACACAGCAACAGGCACCATCTAGGAATCAGGAAATGGGATCTCACCAGATACTGAATTTTCTGCCACTGTGGTCTTTGTATTTTGCAGCCTCCACAACTGTAGGAAATAAATTTCTGTTGTTTGTAAAAAAAAAAAAAGAAAAAAGAAAATTTAGTTGGTTTCCATATCTTGGCTATTGTGAATAATGCTACAATGAACATGGGAGTGCAGGTATCTCTTAGAGATACTGATTGCAATTCCTTTGGGTAAATAACCTGAAGTGGGATTGATGGATCATATGTTAGTTCTATTTTTAATTTTTGAAGGAACCTCCATACTGTTTATATGATAGATGTACCAATTTGTATTCCCAACAATAGTGTACCAAGGTTCCCATTTCTTCATATCCATACCAATAATTCATTTAGTATGCTTCATTGAAAAAATAGCTGTCAAAAAAAGATTGAGCATACAGCATTTAGCAGTACTCTGAAATGTATTTAACAAAAAGAAAGGATAAAAGGAAGGAGGGAAGAAGAAATGAAGGAAGGAAGGCTGTGTTTAATCAAAAAAACCTCTCTAAGTGAATTTTATATTATACTTGTTTAGCATAAAGAAGCATTTTGATTTTACCAGGATCAGGGTTGAAATAATTTTTTGTGTGATTTTTAATACTATCAGATTGGTCTGTTACCTGATAATTTTCTTTCTGATTCTAGAATTTTTAAATGCCTCCAAAATGGTTTGTACTGGTTTGTAAATTCATAATTTTTGCTAATAACTTGAGGTCTTTTTCTGACCTTTGATAACATTCCACCATTTCTAGAAAGTA
>NW_012142968.1:256319-256868 GCF_000956105.1 Propithecus coquereli | reverse complement strand
TGCACATATAGGAATAACATTTATCAGGCGTCAGGCAGATGGGAGAGGGGAGGAGGGTATGGATATATACAAACATAGTGAGTGCGATGCACACCATCTGGGGGATGGACACACTTGAAGCTCTGACGGGGGTGGGCAATGGCAATGTAACCTAAACATTTGTATCCCCATAATATGCAGAAATAAAAAAAATCATTTGGGTTACAGTATGGAAAATGAATAAGAGACAGGACAACAATGCTGTCAGAGAAAGTAGATTTGAGCCCTAAATCCTTAATCCCATTGTGACATAGCCTATTTTGTGTCAAATTTTTAGCTACCTAAATTTAGTTGAAATTTGCTTCAGCCATTTTTTAACCATTCAGTCTTTAAAATTAGGGTTGAATATATTGAAGCATTTTCTCCTTTGATAATTTGATAAATTATTTACACAGATTTCCTGTGAAAATCCATGAGCATTTAAAGCTTGGCTGTCAATATTTCAGTGTGCTACTTTGAGACCTGAGGGAACTACTGGGCACTTCTAAATATGCATGCATAACATAGGAC
>NW_012142968.1:250694-251743 GCF_000956105.1 Propithecus coquereli | reverse complement strand
TCTTTTTACGTGTAAGGAGGGGGGTTACCTCTGAGATGAAAGGGAAGTGGAAGTTCTCAGGAAGGAAGGAATATACAGGGTGCTTTTTCTGTCCTGGCACATTTTATTGAATTGTGAGTACATTAATTTTTCTGATATGAGATGTCATACATTTTGGTTTATCTGAATTATTTTGTCATATTTTTAAAATAATTGAGAAGATATTTTTGAATACTAGGTGTACTCTTGTTGGAACTCTGAGAGCAAATATGACACACTTTTTTTATAAGCCTCTATTAATTTATTTTCCTCAGGTCTGAAATAGAATTGTGTCTTTTGCCTTTCCGTCCATGCAGATCTTGCTTTTTACCTTGATAGGGTCCTCTTTTTATTTCCTTTTAATGCAACTAAAATAATTTGACATATTAGAGCTATGCTTCATAATTGATAGCTGTGACTCAGCAATTACTGGTATTCCAGACATTTATATCATAACAAATCATAGCAAGTCTAATTAACCCATTGTTTGTCAGTCTCTCAAAAGTCCATGTAAATAATATGATGCTAACAAGTGCTAAAATTTCACATCAATTTCTAAAATAGCATATGACTAATTTACACCAATAATGACAAAACAAACATTATAAAATAAAATATTTTGGGGGGAGAGGGTACAATACCTTAGTACAATATATTCAGTTATTTTCTTCTAAGTTAATATTTCTCTTTGCATTTTTTCTTTTAAAAGTTGAATCTCCCCAAACCACTCACTAATTATTAGGGGACACACACACATATATTTCATATATATTTAATGTATGTAAAATATATATCTAATATATATGTTATGTATATTAAATCTGGGAATCACATGTTTACACTAAAAGTGAAAACAGAAGAAATATTTTATTGACAAATTACACTAATATCAGAAACATATTGCAACACTAAGTTCAATCAATCTAGATTTTGAAGGACAGAGAGACTAAAGGAGATAACCATTTAAATGTATTTCCTGGATAGGAAAACTAAATACCCATATGCAAAAGAATGAAGTTAGACCCCTACCT
>NW_012142968.1:244179-250644 GCF_000956105.1 Propithecus coquereli | reverse complement strand
AGGTGAAGAGCACAAATAATAAATAAGATCAGATTTCCAGGATCAAATTGGAAATACAAGTTGGTAGATAGGTTGAAACTTTTGGAGCACTAAACACTGTTCCACCAAGAGCTATGATTCTGAATTAAGAAACATCTGAATTCTTCCAGATGCCTTGGGTGGATATTCACTATATCTGTTTGACATACATCAAAGCCTTGACTTTAGTACCCAATTTTGTGTTAAAGTGGGAGCTAGATCTTACCTAACATTTTAGTGTAAGTTCCTGGCTGAAATTTTTTCATGATGGGAATGGAAATGTTACCTCACAACATTTGGTAAGACAAAATATCCTTACCTCCAAGCCCTCTGCAAACAATACTGCCACTCTGTAGTTTTACAAAATCCAGCCGCAAGTTTTCATTTATTTTTCCAGGCTGCATATAGTTTTATGCCATTTCTTCCTGGCCTAATTAATGACATTCACTTAAGTATGCTATATAAAGCTACCTTGAGCACTAAGCTCCAAATTTAAAATCAAGAAATCTAAACTGCCAGTTTAGGACCTTAAAATTTGGGAGTACCTCAGAAAGCACCCAGGTAATATAATTGACTTTCTCTCTCTGCCTCTCTCTCTCCCCTGCCTCAGCCACACACGTTATATTTAAGGATGTTGTTTCAATACCACCTAACAATATATAAAAATAAGTTGAGAGTCTTCCATTTCTGGGAAGTAGAACAGAAGTAGATGTACACTGAACATTATAACATTACATATAAAACACATAAGAAGACTCTGAATGATGGAGAGAAGAAAGCACCCTGGGAATGACAAGTTGGTGAGTTCTCTGAGTTTCCTATTTTACTCATATATTCCAGACTTAGAGCAGAAAATGCCAGAAACCCAGAAATGCCAGCAAAAGACCAAAAAATCTCCAACAGAGCTCTGCTCTCTAACCAAAGGACCAAGGAAAATGCAACCGCAACCTAGCAAGACAGAAAAATTTAGACAAAAATCTCTCTACTCCAGCCAAACACCACAGAAAAATTATAGCTCCATTGCCACCCAGGGAAGGAGAAGCCAAGTGGGGAACCTAGAATTCCACCCTCATCAGGCTGTAGTGAATGAAATGCCACAACCACCTAGCTGGGTAGTATTAGAGGAAGCTAAATAGGAATCTTGGAATTTCATCCATGAGGCCTCCCTCTCCACAGTGTTAGTGGAGACCACATGGGGAGCCTGGACTTCTAGCCTCATCCAATATTAACCAGGGACCACTATTCCTCCCCACTGGGGTGATGTTGGAGGAGGCCTCCCGGAGAGTTAGGAATTTCGCCACTGCTCAGGAGTGACAAGGCCACCACTTCTCCTCCATGTTGTCAGTGGAGGCTATGTTGGGAGCGAGGCACTGATAACCCAGGGAGTTATCAGTGAAGGTCTAGTGGAGACCCAGAACTCCCACCCCTGCCTAGCTCTAATAAAGAATTCCTCTTATCTCATGTGTCAATGGGTGCCTTAGTGGGGAATCTGAATTTCTACCCAAAAATAGCAGTACGGAGGCAGCATTGCCCCTTCTTATGCTAGAGCAGTACAGTGAAAGCCAGGTAAAACAGGTTTAAATAAGATACAGAGTCTCATAATATAATACCCAAAATGTCCAGGTGTAAATCAAAAATCACCCATACCAAGAAACAGGAAAATGTCACTCAAATGATAAAGGACAATCAAAGATACTAACACCAAGATGACTCAGATTTTAAAATCATCTCACAAAGATTTTAAAGGAGCCATTATAAAAACACCTCAGCAAGCTATAGGTTGAATACATCTTATCTTAAATGCTTGGGACCAGAAGTATTTCAGAGTTCAGAAATTTTTGGATTTTGGAATATTTTCATTATGCTTACTGGTTGAAAATTCCTAATTCAAAAATCTGAAATCCTAAATGCTTCAATGAGCATTTCCTTTCAGTGTTATATTGGTTCTCAAAAAGTTTCAGATTTTGGAGCATTTTGGATTGCAAATTTTAGGGTTAGGGATACTCAACCTGTATTATAAAAATTGCTGGAGCAAATAAAGGAAAGAAAATTTCACCAAAAAAAAAAATAAATAAATAAAACCAAATGGAAATTTTAAGATATAAAAATGCAATAACTGAAATAAAAAACTATGGGATGGGCTCAATAGTGGAATGGAAGGGGTATATCCAATCTGAACAACAGAGAGAACATAAAGTGAAAAACATAATGAACAGACCTGCAGGGACCTATGACACTATAACAAAAGATCTAATACTTATGTTAGTGGATTTCAGGAATGAGAGAAGAAAAAGGGGGTGCTGAACTAACAATCCCACTACTGGGTATTTATCCAGAGGAAAAGAAGTTATTTTATCAAAGACACCTGCACTTGAATGTTTATAACAGGACAATTCACAATTGCAAAGATGTAGAGTCAACCTAAGTGCCCATCAATTCATGAGTAGATAAAGAAAATGCCGCATGTGTGCGTGTGTGTTTGTGTGCGTGCGTGTGTGTGTATACACACACGCACGAGCACACACACATATATGCATCCAACAACAACGAAAAAGAAATAATGGCTGATAATTTCCAAATTTGGCAAAATGCATAAACCTATGGATTCAGGAAGCTGAATGAACCTCGCATAGAATAAAGCTCAACAGATTAAGACACATCAGAATTAAACTATGAAAACTAAAGACAATGAAAAATAATTTGGAAGCAGCCAGAGAAAAATGATACCTCAGTTAAAAGGGAAATAAAACATTTGAATGACTGGAGCTTTTTCATCAGAAACCATGAAGGCCAGAAGACAGAAGCAAACATTTTTCAAGTAATGAAAGAAAGGAAAAGTCAACCCATAATTCCATATTCAGACAAAATATCCTTTAGTAATAAAAGAGAAATAAATACATTCTCAGATAACTGAAAATGGAAAGAATGTGTTGCTAGCAGATTTAACCTAAGAGAATGTGAAGAAATTTTCTAAAGAGGAAGTAAATGATATAAGAAGTGACATTGGAGCATCATAAAAGAAGACGGAACAACAGATGGATTAAAAGTACGGATAAATATGATTTATTTTGCCTCTCCTCTTTAGTTTTTTAAATTATGTTTGATGGATGAAGCAAAATTATAATACTATCTGATGGGATTATCAATATATGTTGTCTTAGTGCATTTGGGCTGATATAACAAAAAAACATAAATTTTGTAGATTATAAGCAACAGAAATTCATTTCTCATAGTTCTGGAGGCTGAGAAGTCCAAGATCAAGGCATCAGCAAATTTGGTGTCTGGTGAGTGTCCACTTTCTGATTCACAGATGGCGTCTTCTAGCTGTGTCATCACATGGCAGAAGGGGAAAAGGTCTCTTGTAAGGGCACTTCATAAGGGCACTAATCCCATTGATGAGGGCTCTACCATCATAACCTAATCACCTCTCAAAGGCCCTACCTCCTAATATCACCTGGGAGGGTGAAGATTTGAACATATCAATGGGGGGGAACATAAGCATTTAGATCATAGCATATATAGAGAAATTGTTTTAAAAATTATAACTGTGTAGAGCAAAGAGAAGTAAAGGGAGGAAAGATTTCTACAGTGGTAAAATATGGTGAGTTATGTACATGTTATGATACTTTTTATTTCTTTTAAAACTGTATTATGGGGTACATGTGGTTGTAAAACTCATAATACAATGCAGAATATGAATTAGATGCCGTGCTATTGTATCAGTGTTCTATAGGTCTTTTACATTAAGAGCCTACCAACTGTATATTTTCATTCCTTCTCACAAACAAGCAATGAGTAGAATGATACCTGATTACTTTGTTTTATTGCAACAATGTGATTTTATAATTTAAGGTCTTCTCAAAAGTCACCATCTAGCCTATTGCCATTCCTAACTATATAGTAATTCACTGAAGTTATAATGCAATAGGTTTTTTTGCTTGTGGACATGTGTGTCATCTGTTTTCTTATGTTAACCTTATGAATATGTTAAGGGGTCTGATGCATATTAAAACATATGACCCAATCTGAGATTTTAATTTCTCGTATTAATACTAGGAATTCACTACTTCAGGTTTATTATCATTTTCTTCTTTCACTGGCTATTAAGATGTACATACCACTTGGATGTCTATGACACAAAGAGTCTATATACCTTAACTTAGATGGGTTTAATAGTTGCCTTAATCCTGAAAATAAAAAACGATGGAGACAGAATGAGAAGCCAGAGCAAAAAAGGTAAATAGGTATAGTTGTCAGTGAAATAGGCTAGCAATATTGAAAGATGGAGAAGGGTGTAAGCAAGAGATATGGGGCACCAGAGAGGAACTTTACCTAATTAATGTATTTCGTGGTGGTGAAGAGTGCAGTTATTTTTAATTACATAAGAATTGATTCATTCTCTTTCATTTATTTCCCACTGGTGTCTCTCAAACTTTTCCATTTGTTTTCAATAAAACAAATGAACAAGAGCATTCTCTATACTTATAGATTCTGCTTAAGAGGAGGCAAATAGGACTGAAGAGAATCTAGAGAGAAGAATGTGTTAATGACCTACATTGAGCCTCAGAACTCTCCCAGGCTCACTATTTTGAGAAGTGATGCTATCGATAACCAAAAAGCCAAATAAAATTAGAATTCAGACAGGCCATTATTCATTTAATGAAGTTTTTGATTTCTAAAGAAAACATAGTATATTGAAAAATTTATGGACTTCTAAGTCAGTCGATCTATCCCAGCTCTAGCATTTATCAACTGGGTGACCTTCTACAATTTGACTTAAAAAATAACAATGGCAATGTTTTGTACGGTAACTTGCACAAAGTGGTAATGTAGTAAATATCAGATTTTTAGTTTTCGCTTAGTCCGAAAGATGCTCATTAGAGACTCTTAGCTCTCTATATTCATTTAATATTTAGGAAATTCCATTTCAAAGTATTAGGAAATCCTTGGGTTTTTTTTTCCTCTAGAGCTACTGATTATTGTATGTGAACTTTATATAAATAAACAAATTCATGAAATTGGTAAATGAATGAAGTTTTTTTGAAGTGTTAATGTATAACCATCAAGTTAAGTTTTTTGTCATGTTTGACTATAGGTTAGGCAGCATCTCTTATTTGCCAGTTAAAGTAAATGCACCCTGGCTCAATTTAACATTGCAAATACAAAGACAAGAACAAGAAAGAAAAAAAAAAAGAAGAGCTCAATTATGATAGCTGTATATGAAGAGTTAAAGAATCCCTACGAATAGAAAACATAATTCTTACTCACAGTAGTAGCACTACTGGTAAGGAGAGATCCCAAAGTCAAAAAGAATCCAAAGTGCTGTAATGAAAAGTGAGCTGCTGGTGAGAACTCTAATGCCTGGTAGGCATTATTTACATTATTTTCATCCCCTTTTTGCCAGAAGTTTTTAGGAGACTGTCAATGAGATAATGCCCAATTCTATAGCATAGAATTCAGTGGGAAAGCAAGATCTATTTTACCAAAATATATTCCTCCAACTAACTTTGTCAGAATTTTTAGCTCCCTAAAGCAGAGGAAAATTATATAAAAGTATTTCTTAATGATACCTTGTTCCACACCAAGAAAATATTTTGCTATATCTTACTTCTTCCGTCTCTTTCCTACTAACATCATTCTTAACTCATTCCATATAAATAGGTGTTTGAATAATAATTTCTACACTAATTATGGACTCAAAAGATAGAAGTGAATATTATAATAAGACTACCTTCATGAACTAAGTAATATTTAAATATAACTACTTAACTAAGGTATAATCAATAACTCCTTACTCTTCCCCAAAAATGTCATTTTTGTTGTTTTCCTAGTCTATAATACACACCTTCCTGTTCTTTTCCATCTCTCCAATTATACACATCTCTCAAGACTCTGCCCCAATGATTCTGTTACTTCTGCTTTTACCTAGAGAACACTCCTTTTCTGAGGACACTTCCTTATTATAAAATTTTTAGTTTTTAGACACAAAAATGTAAAGTATATTGTTCTTAAACATAAAGTGCTAGATAGATAGCTTTCTAATTTTTCCACACTATTTTATCCATGGAACTAGATTTTTGGTCCCTCAAAGCCAGATATTATTTCTTAATCAGTAACATCTTATCTCTCCAATGTTGTCAAGAAATGAAGTGTTCCACTTATGTAAATATTCCTGGGAACTTCAGTTTACACTCTTCAGTAGCTAAACATTTTTTCTTTTAATCATGTCTAATGGAAACCAATCTAAAATATATTTTGCACAACTCCCTAGCTCTTGAACAGTTTATTGAACATAATTTAATCTTTTCCTGATAAAGTCATATTCACAACTTTGAACATCAGTTATGGTACTTCCATGTGATACAGTGACACCTAGAGATAACAAGTTTTTAAAATCAATAACCTTATTTTATACATAATACACTAGGATTTGAGTGCAGGACCTGA
>NW_012142968.1:240387-242000 GCF_000956105.1 Propithecus coquereli | reverse complement strand
AGGAAGACTATTATTTTTTTTACAAAGATAAAACCAATAGAAAAAAAATCAGAAAATAACAAGTTTGGGCACTGATGTAGAGAAATTGGAACCCTCATACATTACTGGAGATAATATAAAATGGTGCAACCTCTATGGAAAACAGTCTGGCAACTCCTCAAAAAGTTAAACATTGAATTATCAAATGATTTAGCAATTCCATTCATGTACTCATGAGAATTAAAAGGGTAAGTCTCCCATCCAAGTATACAAACATAATGAGTGTCATGCGCACCATCTGGGGGATGGACACGTTTGAAGCTCTGACTGGGGGGGTTGGCAAGGGCAATGTAACCTAAACATTTGTACCTCATAACATGCAGAAATAAAAAAAAGCATATGTCTACACAAAAGTTTGTATACCTATGTTTATAGCAGCATTATTAATTATAACCAAAAATGGAAAAAAATCAAATGTCTATCACCTAATGAATAAACAAAATGTGCTATATTCATGCAATGGGATATTGTTTGACCATAAAAAGGAATGAAGTATTGATACATGCTACAAACATGGATGAATTGTGAAAACACTGTGCTAAAAGAAAGAAGCTAGTCACAAAAGCCCAAATACTGTATGATTCCATTTATAAAAAATGTCCAGAATAGACACATGTACAGATATAGAGAATAGATTGGTAGTTGCCAAGGGCCAGGGGATAAATGGGGAATGACTAATATTGGGTTCTGGCTTTCTTTTTGGGATGACAAAAATGTTCTGGAATTAGATAGTAGTGAGAGTTGCAAAACTTTATGACTACATAAAAATCAGTGAAGTGTACATTTTAAATGGGCGAATTGTGTGGGAGTTGAATTATATCTCAATAAAAAATATGTTCTTTTCAGCTCACAGTAATTATTGGCTTAGCTTAGAAAGTAATTAGAATAAGTGCCTTTAGGTTAGGAGTTACTGTGGTTTTCAAAACCTGATCTATAAAAACCCTGGAAGACTTAGTGGTGTGCTGGAGCTAATTCATATTTGTTTATGATAGCCTGTTGTTTTCATCTCTTACCAACCATAGTGGGAGCATTTGCACCACTAAAACTAGCAACCATTAAAAATCAGGGCTCCTTTTTAACCCAAAGAGCTGGCTGTTAAACATTTATTACCATACCACTGATGGAAATCCACACCACATTTCTTGGAAGGCTTTGGGATGATGGGTGTCCAGGAAAGGAAAGGACTTGAAGGGCCCTTAGTGATTGTACTACTGGAAGGAAGTGAAAAAGTCTACAGTCCCATGATGAGTTTATGAGGAACAGAAAGGTGTTAAAGTTTGGAACTAGGCACCTCCTTGTGGTTACTTAAGATTAGCAAGCAACTATTTCAATTGACAAATGCATTCACAGATGTGCCTATTCACACCACCTTCCCTTCCCAGTCTTGTCTACCCACCCAAACAAACAAACAAAAACATAAAATAGTAATAATTTGTTATAGCATTAATGATTTCAATGATAATGTGACTCTAAATGATCTTTCATTTAAATTGTTCAGAAAGGAGTGCTTCCTGTCTCTGTTTTTGTTTGTTATTTCTCAGCTTGGCATGCTCAGCTGCATCAAGAAGAGAAAG